>NC_034594.1:37875240-37877940 GCF_900095145.1 Mus pahari
TTGTTGGGAGACTATTGATTACTGCTTCTGTTTCTTTAGCGGAAATGGGACCGTTTAGATCTTTAATCGGATCCTGATTTAAGTTTGGTACCTGGTATCTGTCTAGGAATTTGTCCATTTCATCCAGGTTTTCCAGTTTTGTTGAGCATAGCCTTTTGTAGTAGGATCTGATGATGTTTTGGATTTCCTCAGGATCTGTTGTTATGTCTCCTAAAGGCCTAGTTTTCGTTTTATCATGTTTATGTGTGTGGGCACGCATGCCCTGACACACATGTGGTTATCAGACGACAACCTGTAGAGCTTATTCTCTCCTTTGCTTCCTGTCTTCTTCCACCGCAGGGACTCCAAGAGAGTAACACAGAAAATGCTTTGACACTTTGTCTCCTCCCACTGGGGCAGCTCCACCGAGTAAGAAAGGAAGCCCACATGGTCAGAGTGGGAGAAATAAAGATATTTGCTATCTTACTTGTGTTTTTCTGTATTTAAAAGTGGGATACATATCTAGCCAAAGACTTTTTTTGTTTGTTTTGGGTTTTTTGTCTTTATAAAGTCAAGTAAGGGTCTGGAGAGACCGCTTTTAGGCCGCCCTGCTTACTGCTCAGAGGACTTTTGTCTTTGCTAAAGCCCGGCCCAGGATGCGAGCCAGGGCTCAGAGAAGCCGCGCCTGCTGCCACGTCTGCTTTCGGTTTCTGGTTCTGGGCGTCTCCATCTTGCGGACCCTAAGACAGGCAGTGAAGTCTCTGCGACCTGAACCTCTCAAGCGGCCACTTAGGGCCGAACCGGTACGTGACCTGCGCGGTGTAACCCGCGCGCTACCCGCGGCGCTGCGCGAGCCCGGGACCCTAAGTCCCCGGCTGCTGGGCCGTGCGCGTTCTAGCCCGACCATAGAGGTCACTGCGAGCCCTGCGCCGGCGCACAGGGGGCGGCGGGTGGAACCGGGGAGGGCGCGGAGGACTGCTGCTCCTCTTCTCGCTTTGCTGGCTGGGTAGGAGCCAAGGCGCAGGCGACAGCAGGAGGCAACAATCCCCAGTCCAAGGCGACCTGGTGCGGTCAGGTTATGCGACCTTCAGGGAAGTAATAATGACCCTAAGGCACTCCGAAGCTGTAGAGAAGGCATCCTGAGGACCAGAGGGAGCACCCACAAACTCCAAGGGGGAGCATTCCTGTGTTCCTGTTGGAAAACTAAAGATTAACTTTGGTGGCCAAGACCCAATTACTCATGCACAAAACATCTAGAAAATTACTCATTTCCCGGAGTTGAACTGTTCAATTACCAGCTTTCCTTTTAAAAAGTTGATTCTCGTTTACTGGGATTTTTTTTCAATTTTCTAATCTCAAATAAACTATAATGTTCTTTGTGTTTTTAAGACTTTGGTGCTCACACAAGTTGTCCTTTGGGAGCAAGAATTAGAACAAGTATTAAGTTTACTTCTTCATATGCTATGAATTATTATGTTCATTATTATAATTATTAATTATATTCGATAATTAAGAAATATTAAATTCTTCAAGTTACTCAAAAAAAGTTAATTCTCTCTCGTCTAATCATCCATCTACCATTCATCTATCTGTCTGTCTGTCTATCTATCTATAATTCTTTCTGTCTATCTATCTGGGTGGTCAAGTTCGCATGAACATTAACAAAGGAATGCAGTAGAACANAGGCCACTGGTATTCACAGTAAGTTCTGGAAAGCTGGAAGTAAGTTCAAGGACTCTAATAAATCCTTCTGATTCAGGTAACCTTTGAAATTTGTTCTCACACTAAAAGGGTTGGGGCCAGTAGGGAACAGCATAAATCAGGACTTGACCAAAAGGGACTATCTAAAATCTAAAACCTCTCTAAGAAGAGAATTTAGATAAAAGATTGATCTCCTCGTTTAAAAAGGGTTCTGAACAAAGCAAAAGGCTCAGCTCTCTGGTATCACAAACAACCTTGGTATGTAAGCAAATTATTTTTTATTTTATTTTTTGGTATTCTGAGACAGGGCTCTATTCTATATTGTAGCCCTGGCCCTCCTTAAACTCACTAGTCCAGGCTGGCCTAGACTGCACAGATCCACCTGTGTCTTCCTCCTGATTAGATTGCTAGGATTAAAGGTGTATGCCCCTATTAGTCACTGGTAGTTCACCAGAAATAACCATTTAGCCACAGTTTATAGCCAATTGAAAGTCTTTACTCCAGCCAGTTGGGACGACACATAGGTACTGGGTGTATTCAGTGACCAATGTCCAGAGCACAGTGTTTCTGAAGGCAGTGACCATGTCCTAGCACCTCACTTGGCAGCTGGGGGTGGGGGGAGGGGGGGAACAGAGGTGGAGACTTTGGGTAAGCAAGTAATTTGACAGCTAAGATAAGCAGTTTGCTGGAGGGGTTGGTTGGTTTGCACAGGAAGGCAGTATAACAGAAGCTAAGCTAGGTGGGGCATCTTAAACTTGGGTTCCTAGAATAGAGTTGGGCAAATTTCCATGGGATTCTCCATCAAATTCTAATTCTAATTCTAGTTAAACCTGAATACCCTCAGCAAGAATTCAAGATGGAATAACTTCTGTCCTGTCCTGCCGGGTCACACCACCAGCACCTAGCTGTAAGCGAATTTTCAAAGCTTCCTTTACAGAAACTATCATTTTGGACAACAGTTCTTTTGTTTGTAGCTTTTCGGTTTGAATGACCTGTTTTTTAAAAAAAAAAAAAAAAAAA
>NC_034594.1:37878215-37887505 GCF_900095145.1 Mus pahari
GGGTTTTTTTTTTTTTTTTTGAGCCTTGACTGGTCAGTTCTGCCCGGAAGTTGGTTTCCTCTCTGGCTTCCTGGAACTTTCCTCCGCCCTCTTGTTAGGGTTGTGGAGTGCAGCAATGGCCTCGATCCAATTTTGGTGGAATGGCGACCATTCTCGTCTTCTCGGAGCCTTTCTCTTTGCTCACACTCGGGGCGATTCTGCCCCCCCGCAAGAGTTCTCTGGTTATGCCCTTAGCGCTGGGAGAGTATCTCATTCCTGAACCTGTTGGGCTTGCTGGGCGCGTCACCTGGCTAGCAGCTTGAGCCAGCTCTGCAGGCTGACTTTCGGGGACGCCTACTGAAGAGGCCGCTCCTATCTGTGTTCTTTCCAGTGTCTCGTTCGATCCAGTTTTCTGGAGGTCTCCAGCGAAGACAGGCGACAAAGCCGTTGTTGAGTGGGATGGGCCGGCGACCGCCCGGTGTGAGTAATCCCAGAACCCCTCCTATTCTCGCTGTTCCCAAAGGGACTTGGGACTTTGGAGAGCTGACTCCTGATTAATGTAGGAAGGTGTTTGTTTCCTATCTTCCACTCTTGGTTCCTTCTGTGCTTTTGGGGGAATCCACTCACAGCACCTCCAGACTTGTGGCACATTTAAATCCAAGTCTTTCTTGAAGAGAGTCAAAGACTTATTAAATTAAACTTGTTACTGGACTCAAACGCCTCCTTGTTAATTTAGTGTGTGGCTCTGGATGAAGTGAAGTTCTGGACAAGGTACTTGGGTGTTTTTTTGTTTGATTTTGTTTCTATAATCTCAGCGTAGAGGCTGCCTGGACAAAGCTCAGGGACAGCTTGTTCTGGCAAGAAGCCTGCTGGCCAAGCATGAGGCAGTGAGGGTTTGACCCAGGGTCTTCCTATACTCAAAGCATTATTTTTCTTAAATCTCAGAAGCAAGAACCACTACCTGCTATGATGCCCTAGCTGACGTCACCTCTGGGAAGACTTAAACACCCCACCTGGGGCAGCTGTTTTGATCCTTACTGAGGATTTTACTGCTTATTTTGCATTGCATTTTAATATCCAAGACCTTTCAGGCAAGTTATAATATAAATAAAATATACCTGCAAAGTAAATACAGACACTGCCCCCACCTCCCACAAGTCCATTCCCTAGAGACAGCCAGAGGTGGCTGGTTCTAGTCATGTACATTGTTGTACTCACATAGTCTTTTGATTGCCTTTAAAAGATTGGGAATTTCCCCTGGCCCCAGCCACCCCACTTGTTTTCGTATTCTTTCCTCCAAACAGTCTTTCAGAACAGATGTTTGTGGCATTGGTTTTTTTCTATTTCCACCCCAGTTTCCCCTCCTTTCCCATCTTGTGCAGTGGACACTTGGATTTGTTACATTGGCTCAGTTTTTTTTTTTCTCCTCCCTCTTCAATTCTTAGCTTTGGGGAACAATTTCTTCCTTTGTGTCACTATTGAAAGAGAAAGACCGCGTGTGCGCGCGCGCGTGCGCGCGCGCGTGTGTGTGTGTGTGTGTGTGTGTGTGTGTGTGTGTGTGTGTGACACTAGTCTGTCTGTCTGTGTCCTTGAATCTTGTTTTTCTAGGTAAAATTGAACTCTTTTTCTGCTCTTTGTACCTTATTCTATTTTTATGCTCATTCAATGATCTGTATTCATAGCCACTTTTTCTTTTTATTTGGCCATTTAATGCCAGAAAACAACAATGACAACATCAAATCTTAGCTTCATTATTTTCCTCTTTCTGGGTTTTCTTTGGTTGAACCCATTGAAAGAATTAAGTTCTACCAACTTGGTATCAGATTTACCACATATTCAGGACTGTATTCTGCAGTGAACTCTTCAGTTGAAGAAGACTGTAGTATCTTCTGATTTTTTTTTTTTTTTTAAGATTTCTTTATCATTATATCTAAGTACACTGTAGCTGTCTTCAGATGCACCAGAAGAGGGCGTCAGATCTCATTACGGATGGTTGTGAGCCACCATGTGGTTCCTGGGATTTGAACTCAGGACTTTTGGAAGAGCAGAAGTTGCTCTTAAACACTGAGCCATCTCTCCAGCCCGTATCTTCTGATTTTTAAGACAGCCCAGGCTGGTCTGCAACTCACAATGTAGCACAGATTGGCCTTGAATTCTCCAAATCCTCCTCAGCTTCCCAAGTGCTAAGATTACTGACATAAGCTCCTGCACCCAGGTCTATCACAGTTTTTGATCTACATTTAATACCTCAGTTTTTATTACCTCAGTTTTTATTTACTTATTTGTTTATTTGATGTATATGAATACACTGTAGCTGTCTTCAGACACACCAGAAGAGGGCATCAGATCCCATTACAGATGGTTGTGAGCCACCATGTGGTTGCTGGCAATTGAACTCAGGACCTCTAGAAGAGCAGTCAGTGCTCTTAACCACTGAGCTATCTTTCTAGCCCACCTCACTTTTTCAGTGTGATTGAAAACTCCACCTGCTTTAACTACTTTCAAGTTTTGTTTGTTTTTTTTTACTTTATTTGTTTGTTTTCTTTCCCAGACAGGGTTTCTCTGTGTAGCCATGGCTGTCCTAGAACTCACATTTTAGATCAGGCTGGCCTCGAACTCAGAAATCCATCTGCCTCTGCCTCCTGAGCACTGGAATCAAAGGCATGCGCCACCAGCTCTCAAATTTATTTTCTTTTTTCCAAGACAGGATCAGTATCTAGCCCAGCCCAAGCTGGCCTTGAATTTGCCCTTCTGCCTCAGCCCTGCAAGCGCTCTGCCTGAGTTAGACTACGATGAGAGACAGACTCTCACCTTCAGTCAGCTGTGTAGGGTAGGCCCTCGGTGCCTGCCAGGCTCAGGCCTCAGAGCTCTTGAGCAGATGACACATGACTATGCAGTTGCAGCAGACAGGCACACAGAGAGTGTCTGTTTGACCCTTGGCAGCCTACACTGAAGCAAGGTGGGACTGGCGGCATGAGAGGGCATCACCCTTGGAACCTGGACACGGACACAGCTCGGCTGTTCTACACTGAATGAAATACTACATACTCTCTGCATAGCCCTGACTGTCCTGGAACTCATTATGTAGGCCAGGGTGGCCTCAGACTCACAGATCTGCCTTCTTCTACCTTCCAAGTGCTGGGATTAAAGGCATAAGTCAACATGCCCAGCAGAACGTGCCTAAAACTTAAACTAATTTCCCCCAAATAAGACAACAGTCTAACATCCTCAGAACTACTATCTTATATCTGACAGTGTCAGTTAAAAATGCAATCGTGTAGCTGGGTGTGGTGGCGCACGCCTTTAATCCCAGCACTTGGGAGGCAGAGGCAGGTGGATTTCTGAGTTCGAGGCCAGCCTGGTCTACAAAGTGAGTTCCAGGACAGCCAGGGCTATACGGAGAAACCCTGTCTCGAGGGAAAAAAAAATGCAATCATGCATAAACTGCTGCAGTACTGAACTTGCTGGAATAACACACAGGGCAGGATTTGCTGCATTCATAAATTACAAAATTTCTATTTCCTTGGCAGAAAAAGAAAAAAACAGGCCAAACTGCTTGGCTTAAGCAAAATTTTACATTTTAATGCTTTGGCAAAAACTGAGTCCAGAGACCAAATCTCATTTCTAAGTTGTACAATGAAGAGGAGGCGGGGCCTTGCCTTTTGTTACCGTTGTCGCTGTAAGTATCTAAACCATCTGATGTGGAGTGTAGGGAACTGGGGGTATATTTTCATGTAACAGCAGTCAGGAAAACCATATTCATTCTCAAAGGCTGTAAAACAGGACAGTTAGGGCTAGGTAGAGAGACTCTTATCTCAAAACAACAACAATAAAATTGTTTTTAGGCACTTTTGAATCTATCCTGGAACAATCACATATGTAGAAACTTGGGATTGAGGTTGGGTGAATGAACACTCTGGCACATAAATTTTAAGAGCTTATCGAGAGTAAGTGCAGAGAATACATTTTTATTTTTATTTATTTTTCTACCAAAATGTATTGAGAATTAGTTGACCCTTTTCCTAAAAGGCTAGAGTTTGGCTGGAAACACTGTTTGCCCATTAAGACGAGGTCTTCCCAGCTCACAGGAGGCACAGGAGGCTCTTCCTGGGATCATACCCAGCCTCGGGGCCCCATAATCCCTCCAATCAGCCCTGTCATTACTTCATTCAGTGTAGAACAGCCGAGCTGTGTCCGTGTCCAGGTTCCAAGGGTGATGCCCTCTCATGCCGCCAGTCCCACCTTGCTTCAGTGTAGGCTGCCAAGGGTCAAACAGACAATCTCTGTGTGCCTGTCTGCTGCAACTGCACAGTCATGTGTCATCTGCTCAAGAGCTCTGAGGCCCGAGCCTGGCAGGCACCTAGGGCCTACCACACACAGCTGACTGAAGGTGAGAGTCTGTCTCTCATCGTAGTCTAACTCAGGCAGAGCACAGAAGTGATGCCTGAAGACAGCTGTGAGGCAGGGCCAGATGAGCCAGTTTGGGACCAGGGCAAGCTATGGAAGAGAGCTGGAAGGATACAGAATTCCAACATGATGCTGAGAGGTTGGGGGGGGGGCTTTCTCAATGGAGGCAACTATGAAGATGTTAAAAAAAAACTCGCTGGGGGGACAGGGAGGTATTTGGAATTGGATTATGGATAATGCACAGACATGGAAGGATATTCTTAGTGCTTGGGCTATGTATGAGGTGTTTGTCCCAATCAAAATTTAACTCTAAGAGGTGGCAGGCCACTCCATCAATAGGATTCAGTTTCATTGCTCCTGGCGACTCTGTTCATGTTTCTGGATCCAGCTGGAAGCTCAGCCTCTTCCTCCGAGGACCAGGGTGCCAGGTTTGTGCTGCCATGCCTAGTGGCAGTCCCTTTGTAAAGTCCCCACTTTGCTCTTTGTTTCCAGCACCGGGGGGCCTTCCACATGCTGGGCGAGTGCTTTCTCACTGAGGGTGCACCCCTAGCTCTCATACTACCCTTTGAGATGGTTTCACTAAGTTGCCCAGGCTGGCCTTGAACTCACTGAGTGCAGGCAGGTCTGGAGCCTTCAGTTCTTCTGCCTCAACTTCCTGAGTAGCTGGGATTACAGGTCTGTGTCACCAGGCCTGGTTTTAAAGCCCCTGCATACCAGGTTCTTTTACCTTGGGAACCTGGAAAGTTTGGAAGGGACACAGACAAAGAAGAGGAGTTTATTAAAGGGATGTATAAAGTGAACCTACTTATGTGTCAGTTTATAATTGGAACTATTTATCATCTGTGGGCAATATTATCTGTGTGAATGAAATGTGTTCCTTGTGAAGCACATGCTTTGTCACTGACAATAACCGTGGTTAGTGACATGCCAGATTATTCTTTTGCTCCAGCCAATGGTCTCCTAGGCTATGTTTTAGTGCACGTCTGCAGCACCGCAAGCCAGGAGCCACAAGATGATTATCGCACATCCTCCCTTGACTAACTTGAGAAGGGGTGGGAATTGGCGTTTGGGGTATATACCTTACATTTAAAATGCCCACGGCATGGGGAGAAATGGCAAGTGTGTTGTATTAGCTGTTCTGCTTGTCTGTGGGTCCTGTGTACAAATGGAAGGGAAAGATGGGCTCTGGCATTCCAGGTTGGTGCACGGAGCTCTGTGAGATGCTCACACCATACTCTTCAGAATCATTGTGCTTTTGGAAACTGCTAGATGAGTCTTTCAAGTCCTTCATGTTTTTATCTCACTACGGCTTCTTGGGAAGTTCCAAGTTGGCCTGCAGCTTTCTGCCTCTGGTTCTGCCCCCTCCTTGCTTCCGATGAAAGGCAAGGCAAGATGAAATATGTCTTAGGGAAGCTAACCAGGCACCATACTGACTGCTGTGTGGCTGCCTGGATTGTTTTGCAATCTGAACACGAGGTGACTGAGAGGCACTTACTGTTCAGTGACACAGTTTGAGAAGTCTGACCGAAGTTGCCACATCGCACTGTTACCACGTCCAGCTAATGCTAGGGTGTGTTAATTGATTGGCTGGAAGCTCATCTGTAGTGGAGGATGATGCAAAGGAGTTACTGGTCACACCTGTGTGGACGCTTCCAGGAAAGCCTTACAAAGTAGGTGGGCCTGCAAGGTAAGGATTTTGCTGTGCAGATGGGTGGAAAGGGTATAATCCAGGTAGAGGCTCATGGAAGACAACTTGTTGAGGTTTAATTAAGACCAAACGTGCAGTGTGTATATTGGTGAGATGCAGGCGGGTACCAGGTCATGATTGGCCTTATGCAGACAACCTTGGGATCTGTAGTGGGAGAAGAGCTGTCACTGAAGGGTTCGAATTAAGAGAATTTCAAGCACAAACCTGAACTTTTGTAAGTTCATTTTGATTGAATATAGTCTTGGACAGCTTAGAGGCTGGGGGTTGAATGAGCCATTTAGGGAGCAGGGTTCTAGGATGAGTAGGACGATTGGGAAGGCCTGGATAGAAATAGTGAAGAGAGGTCAGCCTGGGGAAGGGTTCTGAGGAAATTCACAGGGTCAGTGGAGCAGAGCAGAGCAAGCTTATGAAAACCTCTTTGTATTTAAATGTTCTGGTGTGTATTTAAAGTACAGAATCTGTTAAGATAGTTGCTCCTATGGTGGGACAGACGGACGGGGCTACGTTGTCTCACTTAGCCACCCATATCCACCTTGGTGGCAAGAGTAGTTCTAAATTAGCAGAAATCCTAAATATAACACACTTTCAGCAAAAATTTCCACCACAAAACACTTAGAGCAAGAAAAATCCCAAGAACAATTAGCCAACTATAGTTCTCAGATGTTCAGTCTTTCACTCACTTAGCCTATTTGTTGATGCCTATCCTTTGATACCTCCCCCCATTTCCTGTCTCACCCAGAGCCCATGAAACCATGCTTGATTTCCCGCCTCTTCATAGGACCTTTAAAAAGAAAAAAGGAGTCTACTTATAAATGAGATCATGCAAAATTTTTCCTATGTTTTTCATTATTTCACTTCACATAATTTCCTCTCATTTTATCCATGTGGCAAGCGACAGTCTTCTCTTTTTAGAGGCTGAATAATTGTGTGTGTGTGTGTGTGTGTGTGTGTGTGTGTGTGTATAAGAGAGAGAGAGAGAGAGAGAGAGAGAGAGAGAGAGAGAGAGAGAGAGAGAGAGAGAGNGNGNGTGTGTGTGTNTANNAGAGAGAGAGAGAGAGAGAGAGAGAGAGAGAGAGAGAGAGAGAGAGAGAACAGTTTAGCTCATCCTTTGACAGCAAGTTGTTTCTGTATCGTGGTTTTTAAAATATGGCTATAGTGCAATGGAGGTGCTCACCTCTTCTGGAAATTTTTAAAAATTTGTCTTACGTGTATTAGTGTTTTGTCCACGTGTGTCTCTGCACACCATATGCATGTCTTGTGCCCCAGGAGGTCAGAAAAGGGTGCCGGATCACCAGGAGCTGGAGTTACAGATGGTTGTGAGCCTTGTAGGTACTGGGAACTGAACCTGAGCCCTTGGGTGGGGCAGGAGTTCCCAGAGGTCTGGACAAGAGCAGTGTCATCAGTGTCATCAAGACAGGGCAAGGGCAGGCAAGCGTAGCTATCTACTCCCCAGCACCATGTTTAAGAGTGTTCAAAACACCAGTAATCAAGATACGTAATAAATAGATGTGAGTGGAAGAGATTCAGGATCTGAAAATGGGTTACAGGGTAACTGGCCGTTCCAGTTAGCCCAGGACAGAGTATTTCCTGTGATACAGGGATTTTGGTACTAAAGCTGAAAAGTTCTAGGTGTGTCCCGCTTGTCTACCTACCTGAGGTGTTATGGGGGTAGGTGTCAGGAAGCAAAAGGTAAAGGAATTTAAGATTCTGGCCAGAGAATTTGATTTCAGGTCGAGTATAGAGAAAATGAAGCGAAGCTGGGTGGTGGTGCACACCTTTAGTCCCAGCACTTGGAGGCGGGGCCAGGTGGATTTCTGAGTTTGAGGCCAACATGGTCTACAGAGTGAGTTCCAGGACAGCCAGGGCTACATGAAGAGAAGCACGGTATTTAAATACTGAGAGGGGTGGTGGTGAGGTCATTACCCAGCACTGTCACGTGTAACTCATTCATCCTTTTACATTCTGAGTGCTAGCTCTGAGTCACACCCTCATGTCTGACCACCAGGTTGCCTCTGCTGCTGTCTAGGCAGGGAGGCCCTTGGAGCCCCAGAATCCTTTGCCAGAAGCCCATCCTGGAGCCTCTTCAGCACTTCTAGCCATTTTGGAAATACAGATATCAAGTGTATTACCACTGAAAGGCCCGGAGTGATTCTGTCTCTAGACCCACCTCCTTTTCTGAGACTGTGTTGCTATTTTAAGCAGTTACTTTGATGTTCTCATGACTTGCTCCAGAAATGAAACTGAGACTGGTTTTAGGTTTTCAGTACTCAGTCAAGGTTAAAGATAGTGTGTACCAAATGGGGAACTATGTAGGTGTGGAAAAGAAGGGGAGACAATGAGTGAAGGTTTCATCAGAAGAAAGGGGAATTCCTTTAGAATCTAGAAAAGGCCAGAGGCCAGTTCTGTCTGGCTACGCAGCACTGAGGGGTTAACATAGTTAAGGGATGGGAACTTGATCAATCAAGATTGGGTGTTTGAAAGGCAGGGAGGAATCTGAGCATGGAGCCTTGTGCGGCTCTTGGAGTAAGAGCAAGTGGCTGCAGAAGAAATAAGTGGTGAGCTGGATGTAGTCCACGAACATGGCTTGGCTACTGACAGCCATGACTGAGTCCTTCCGTTGAGCTTAAAGGCCTCTGGTCTGGAGTATGGCTCTCTTGATGGTGCCGTCTGTAACCTTATGATTTTGATTTTTCCACCCGTCTGACTCTGGGACTTCTTATATATGAATAAATGCTTAGGTTAATAGCTTTGGCTCCTTCCCTGATTGGCTCGGAATTTAATAACCCGTTCATTCTGTTCTAAATAGACACATGGCAGTGTCCTCCGTTACACGTGACCGTCTTCCTCATTGTTTTGGGGTGAATGTCTGTGCCTCTGACTTTATCCCAGAATCCCAATCCCTGTAGAAGATGTCCTACCTTCTAATCCTGCCTCAGCTCATTGGTCAGTCAGCTTCTTATTGACAGCTGATGCTTCCACTCAGTGCACAAGAGATTATTCCTACATGGATCCTTCGGGAGAGGGCTAACCTAGCAAGCACAAATCCTGGGTTCAGTCACTGGCACTGCAAAACCAGGTTTGGTGCTGAGTCCAGCACTTGTGAGGCAGAGGCAGAGGCAGAGGCAGAGGCAGAGGCAGAGGCAGAGGCAGAGGCAGAGGCAGAGGCAGAGGCAGAGGCAGAGGCAGAGGCAGAGGC
>NC_034594.1:37887530-37931177 GCF_900095145.1 Mus pahari
GGCAGAGGCAGAGGCAGAGGCAGAGGCAGAGGCAGAGGCAGAGGCAGAGGAGAGGCAGGTGGATCTCTGTGAGTTCAGAGCCAGCCTGGAGTTCATGGTGAGATCCAGAACAGAGCCACATAGTGACACCTTGTCTCAGAAAAATAACAAAATAACAAAAGTAGCACTCAGGAGGCTCAAGAACATCATTTGCAAAATACAGTGCTAAGGTCAACCTGGGCCACAGAAGGCTCTTGTTTCAGAAGAAATAAAACAAAAACACCCATAGCTACCCAAGAGCCCACTATGTCATTTGAGCAAGTAAAATCCCACCTGTCCTTGTGGGTAACATCGAGATGCCGTTAGCTCTTCACCTGCTAAGGTCCAGCCATCTACATAAATAGAAAGAAAGTTCTGAAAGTTTCTCCATGGTGTGCCATTTTTATACATGTTTTTCTTTTCTCCGCCCCTGCCCCCGTTTTTTCTTTTTCTTTAGCACTTGTACCTGGTTAGAGACTCTGTTCAGAAGATGCAGAAACTAAAATTCTAGTTCTGAAACTTACTAAGAGTTTTTGTGACTTATTAGTGTTTTCCAACTTAATTGCTCCGTGGTCAGAGACTGTGATGTGAAGTCTGCTGACCCTGCCTTCGCATTCTGTGGGGCTGCACACTTGGAATCCCAGTGCAGAGGAGACAGACACTGGGGCATGCCTGGGCTTACTGGCTGGCCAGCCTAGCCTATTTGGAGAGAGAGTTCCAGGCCAGTGAGAAACTATCCATGTCTCAAAAAAATCAAGGCTGCTGATGCTTGAGGGATGGCACCTGAGGTTGTCCTCTGGTGTCCACATATGTGCACGCGCGCACACACACACACACACACACAAGGCTATCTCATGGTATAGATCTAACTATCTGCTTAACCCTTTAATGAAGTTTCATGGTTTCTCCTTTAAATGTTTTATTAGTAAAAGTGAGGTGTTGCTATTTTAAATGGTATCTTTTTGAAATTTACATTTTTTTCCTGATTGTTGCTAGTTTATAGACTTAGAGTTGACTTGTTTCTTCTTTATCACAGATTTCAAAACTTTACCTTCTCATTAATCTAACAGTTGGCTTGTCAATATACTTGGCTTTTCCTCCATGAGTATTCTTATTGTCCATGAGTAATCACAGTTATTTGTTTATGTTCTATTTTTTTATTGTTTTACTGCCCTGGATTTGCCCTTCAGTAAACTGTTTACTCTAATGTTTGTATTCAGGCTCAGGTCTGAGTTTTAAGGGGCTGCTCTGACACCTCACCAGGAAGCGCAGCGTCCGGTGGCATCCTTCTGAATTGGATCCTAAATCGTTGCCTGGGAAGATGAGTCTTTTAATTTACTCAGCAGCGTTTTGGAGGGAGCTATTTCTTTTCATGCACGGGGGTGTTTGGCCTGCACATATGTGTGTGCATCTAGTGCCCGCGGAGGCCAGAGTGTGGATCAGACCTTAGAGCCCCTGTCACTGCAGTAACCTGGGATTGTGAGCCACCACATGGGTGCCAGGACTCCAGCTCAGGTCCCATGGCAGAGCAGTGAGTGCTCGTAACCTCTGAGCCCTCTCTCCAGCCCCAGCAGCTATTGTTTTATCATACTGGCTCTTCCTACTTATGAATAAAGTATGGCTCTCCGTTTATCTGGGTCTTTAGTCATGCCTTTTTCATAATTCATGGTTTTTTCCATGAAGGTCTTGCAAAGCTTTTGTTTGGATCATTCTACATGTTATCTGTGATAATATATGGGAAACTTTAAATGATTAGCACCATAGGTTTTAAACTGCTTTCATATATATATATATATATATTATATTATATATCTTTTAAATTTCTTGTAACAGCTGTGTGTTTGAGCAGGTCCTTCTGTGTTTCATGCTGCATCTCGACACACTGCAGGTGGATGTTTGTTTGTTTTCAGATTAATCAGCACTTATTTTTTTGAGACATGGATGGCTTCTCCTTGGCCTGGAACTCTCTCTCCAAATAGGTTAGACCGGCCAGCCAGTGAATCCAGGCATGCCCCTGTCTCTGTCTCCTCTGCACTGGAATTCCAAGTGTGCAGCCCCACAGAATTCGAAGGCAGGTTCAGCAGACTTCACATCACAGTCTCTGACCAGATCCCAGAAAGAGATAGCACCAGGGGATGATGACCGAGGGTGTCAGATGAGCCTTGGGGAGCAAACTTTCCATGCCTCTTCGCTGTCCATCTAGCCTATGGACTGCAGAAAGGTCCCTTACATTTTTAAGCACACTGACATTAATCTTCAGATGCAGGCTGCAAGAGTGTAAATTCTGCCTGTTTTTGTTTTGTTTGTTTGTTTGTTGTTGTTGTTGTTGTTTGTTGTTGTTGTTTTTCAAGACAGGGTTTCTTTGTATAGTCCTGGCTGTCCTGGAACTCACTTTGTAGACCAGGCTGACCTTGAACTCAGAAATCCACCTGCCTCTACCTCCCAAGTGCTGGGATTAAAGGCGTGTTTAATTG
The DNA here is from genome assembly GCF_900095145.1 of Mus pahari. Lineage (NCBI taxonomy): Eukaryota > Metazoa > Chordata > Mammalia > Rodentia > Muridae > Mus > Mus pahari. The sequence continues at coordinate 37,890,023 of NC_034594.1, forward strand.
CTGCCTGGCAATTCTGTTTTGTCTGTTGTGGTGATGTTAGTTTTTAAAAGGTTTATTTATTTTTATTTACGCGGATGAGTGTTTTGTCCTGCATATTATATGCAGAGAAGTCAGAAGAGGGCACTAGATGCCTTGGGAACTGGAGTTATGGAAGGCTGTTTGTTGCCTTGTTGAGTGCTGGGAGCCAAACCGCAGGCTTCTGTTAGAGTAGCAAGTGCGCTTTACTGTGGAGCCATCTGGGGAACCCAGTGATTTTAGGTTTGCTGAGGCTAACTGATGCATGAGTTCCCCTCTGGCAGCAGATCAGTTCTTCTCTAGCTGGATATAATGGTACAGAGATCAGTTCTTCTCTAGCTGGATATAATGGTAAAGATGTACAACCTCAGCGCTCCGGAGGCTGAGACAGGAGGATTGCCACGAGCTTGAGGCTTTCGTAGTGGGTTTCAGGAAGGGGATCTTCTGGGGGGGAATTTTGCATTTGCTGCTAAAGGCTGCTGACTTCCCTACTGGGTCTTGGGGACGTTTTTATGACAATTTCTTGGTCTTCTCATTACAGAAAACCCAACAAAGCTGACTCTTTTGATCCCAGCTAAGCCTCTTATTTCCGTGCTTTTCTCTGTCAAGTGCCCAATACTCACCGCCACAGAGAACTGGCCTTGCAGCACCCAGCTTTCGGGCAGGGAGGTTTTGGTTTGCTGTGTTGCGGTGGCCTGTCTCTGCCTGGGGATCCATGTTTTCCTTCAGATATTTTCTCACCCTACCAGATGCTCTCCCTGAATAATTGGGATTTGGCTGCAAAAATGTCCCTCCCATGAGCCCTGAGGGACACAGCACAGTGGTGCTCTTGATGAATTTTTGTGACTGGCAGAAGGTACTTAGGTCTGACAGGAGACCACCTGAGCAGAAACTGCTCAACGTTAACTCTTCCTTTGCCATAAACCACACGAGTTAGATGCCTGCCTTTGCAAGCAGCCCTAAACCGTTTGTTTTTACTAATTTTGTTTTCAGTTCTTTTTCAAGTATGACTGGAGAGTTCTGGTACTATTTCTTGTTCTTACATTTAATGACCTCATTTTATTTTTCCCTTATTTATTTCTCTTGTACGTGTAAATATTTTACAGATTAATGCATAGTAGCATCTACTAAGAACGTTACAGCTTCAAAGGAATACAGTTAAAAAAAAAAAAATGTGGCCTTCTTGTAGCAAACACTGGCAGTTAGGTTAAAGCGCTATCCTGCGAGTGCTACGCAGGTTTTTGGCATCTGAGACTCATAAATTGGTATTGAGACTTTTTTTTAAAAAAAAGTATTCTGAGCACCGCTTTTGCTATATTTAGAGATACTTCTATTAAATTTCATTCTTTTAGTTATAAGTAGTTCTATTTAAATTTGGATCAATGGGTGTTCAGATTGGCATAGACAAACCAGTCTTAGGTAAATCTAAATATTTAAATGTTATACAAAAGACATGAAACCATTATAACTAACAGTTGGGTTATATTTCTATTTTTTCCCTTTGAGATCAGAGTGGTTTGCTTGCTTGTGCATTTTCTCAGAGACAAGGTTTTATGCATACGGGCTGGCAGGATGGCTCACTGGGTAAAGGTGCTTGCTGCCAAATCTGATGACTTGAGTTCATGTAAGAGGAGAGAACTGACTCCTGAAAGTTGTCCTTCACAAATCCCCTCCCTGCAAATATAATAAATAAAATAAGTAAATGAGCAAATGTATTTTAAAGTTAAAACCAGAAGAACAGACAGTGGTAATCCTTTATAGCCTAAATTTTAAAACTGCTCAGTTCTGAGAAAGAAACTGAGCAGTACACAGTCATGCCTTGAGCGGGGCATCTTCTAGAAGCGTGGTCCTCCCAGATCTTCTGGCCACTTCCACGAATGCCAGTGAGAGTTTTGATGGCCATTGCTGCCATGGAATGGTGTATTGAGGTTGAGGGACTTGGCATGTTTCTCAAGGTCAAGGTCCTAGGACCATATCAGAACCCACAAAGGTCCTGTGAGCATTTGTGATGGAGCTGTGAGGAGGGTGGGAGGCTGCTGCAGACATGACAGATATGAGGGCCTAAAGTGGGAGGGCAACTGGAGAAGGGGACAAGGGAGGGCGTCAGGGGAGGGCAGAAACCTCTTCTTAATCACAAGGCCCCTTCAAAGAGCGTCCCCTTGGCCAAAACCTGCAATTTTTCACGACACCTGCTTAGGGCTAAGAGTGGGCTGGGCAGTGACCTCGCTCAACTCAGCTGCTTAGTCACCGGACTTTTCTTCCCCACCCCCTCTCCGCCCCCATTCTCTAGTTCTGTCATGGTAATTTAGTCATATTAGGTTCCAGCAGTGATTTCCCCTTACAGATTAAAGCATGTGGGATTTTTTTTAGACATAACTTCATCTTTAATTTCATTTCCTTGAGTGTCTGGGTTTTCCTCTGTGTCTTTTGGCTTTTGGATCGGTCTTTGACTCTGTCTACTGAGGAGAGCTCTGTCTGTTGAATCTACTCTCTTAGGGAGACCAGTCAGAAGGTGAGGGCCTGCGCTTTGACTCTCAAGCCTGAGTGGATTTGATAAGAGGGTTATCCTTCACCACAGCGTGTCTCGACTGCAAGAACTCTGGAAGAAATGAAGAGAGTCCTCAGCAATGATGTTGGCTTCTCATGGTCCCCAGAGCCCTGCTTAATGGATGGAGGCTGGGCGAGAACCTGGCTGCTGTGGTTCTGAACATGGCCCAGAGCCCTGTGTCTGCCGAGGTCATTCACCAGGTGGAAGAGTGTCTTGATGAAGATGAGAAGGAGATGATGCTCTTCCTGTGTAGAGATGTGACTGAGAACCTGGCTCCACCTAACCTCAGGGACCTCCTGGATAGCTTAAGTGAGAGAGGCCAGCTCACTTTTGCTGCCTTGGCTGAACTGCTCTACAGAGTGAGGCGGTTTGACCTGCTCAAGAGGATCTTGAAGACAGACAAAGCAACCGTGGAGGACCACTTATGCAGAAACCCTCACCTGGTTTCTGATTATAGGTAAGTCATCAGCTTTGGCCCAAGCTGCCCTGGGGGAGCGCAGGGGGAGTCTAGATGGTCACCTGGTTTTTGATTACAGGTAACTCATCAGCTTTGACATGAGCTGCCCTGGGGGAGGGGGAGAGGGAGTCTAGATGGTCACCTGGTCATCAGCTTTGACATGAGCTGCCCTGGGGGAGGGGGACATCGAGAAGACCCCATGGCTTCCTCTTCCCTCTGATCAAACTACCTGTGATACTGCTTTATAGTGTGCAACTTTTGGATTCTGTTGGTTTGTTTTCCTTTTTTTTTTTTGGTAGCCTGTTATAGCCCAGGCTAGCTTGGAACTTACTGTGTAGCCCAGGCTGGGCCTCCAACTCATAGCAATCCTCTTGCTTCAGGTGGGAATCATAGCTTGTTTGAATTAAAAACGAAATGGTTGTCTCACAGGTAAGCAAATGAGTAAAAGAACCATAATGGAAGTGGACAGGACAGATGGCGTATGCTTGCCAGAAGGACAGATTGACAAGAAAGGAATCAAAAAGAAACAGCATAGAGTCACTCTGTGCTGTCAGCCCCTGGTGGTATAATGCTTTGGAAATTTCTGGTACCAAGAAAGGAAATACCAAATCTGAGTAATCTTCCTGTTGTCATAGATCTGTGGCTCTTTCTAAAGATTCCTCTGTCCTTGCCCTGGCCAGCCGAGGAAGTACAGCAGGGTGGAGTCTTGTAGTGTTCCTTCCCGGCTCTGAGGAGCCCAAGTTGAACATTTCTTCAATGAACTACCTTTCAGTCCCCTTCTGGTTAAAGCTGGACTAACTATTGCAGTCCCTTAAGTACAAGAGCCTTCTAGCTGTTCTCCTGATGCTGGAGTCCGTGGGAGGACTGAGTTTTCTGAGCACCTTGTTTCTCTAAATTGCTTCCTCTTCTTCCAGGCCGTTAGTTCAGTTGGTTGTGCCGTATGTATTTAGAGACGGTGTCTGTCATCAAAACTACTGAAAAGAGCTGAAGGCAGCATGGGCTTTGAAATGTATTGAGAATTATTGTTGGAAGGTCTGTGTTAAACCTCAGACATACCAGTTAGCCCACACAGGCTGAGCCAGTTACTAGCCTTATAAAAGAAGGAATATACAGCTCAACTAGCTACACTGGGTGACAAAGTCGGGCAATCCCAGCTTCTCTGGAGACGGAGGCAGGAAGATTGTGAGTTCAAGGCCAGCCCTAGTGACATAATAAAACTCTGAAAAGGCAGAGCAGGGTGGGAGGGTGTTTGCGGCTGGAGCTCAGTAGTTGGCAGTGGCTTGGGTTGTGTAAGATTCTAGGTTGACTCTCAGCAGCACGAGCAGATGATCATGAATTTCACAAGTTTATGAGTCTTTTTGGATGGTGTACCAAGTGGCTTTGTGTGCAAGATGCTTGGGGTTAATGTTCTTAATAATTTTTCACATGTCTAGCCTCACACAGCTGGGGGACACTAGCTGGGTCTCAGAGACTGGGTTCAGGTGCAGTGAGCAGGGAATGGGGTGTCAGGCCCTCTGGAAGGGGCTGGCAATTGGGGTGAAGCAATTGATCATCTGTTCATCTGGCAGCCTTCCACACAGTACCACGAGGTATCCCAGGCGTGATAGTGAAGTGAAGGCTGCTCCAGCCAGAACAGAAGTGACTGCATCAAGACCACATTTGTGGTCATGAGCCCCATGGTGGATGTCTTTTACTCTTTAAATTCAAATGTGGGCCAAGATGTTAGAGATCTTTCTTTGCTTTAGGATCCTGAGACTTTAGGTCATAGACCAGTGTCACCCAGAGCTTATCAAACACAGAGTATAGGAATACTCTGAATCTTTTTCTTGTTACTCATGTGTTTCATTTCACTATGACTTCTGGGGACCTAGGGGTTTTTCTCAGGGGAGTCTCTGCTTTCCCCAGTAGTTTTCAGAACTGTTAGAAAGGGGAATTCTGTGTCCTGGTGCAAGCAAAGAGCAGGCCAGGTGTGGTGGTACACACATGTAGTCGCAACACCTAGAAGGCAGAGGCAGGTGGATTGGGGCAGGTTTAAGGCTCATCTATCTATACAGTGAATGCCAAGCTAGCCAGAGCTACATAGCGAGAGCCTGTTTCTAAAAACCAAACCAACAATCCAAACAACCAAACAAACAGATGGAGGAAGATGAATTTTCTCTTTGAATTTTACTTGTAGTCTCTTGGGGCGGGGGTATCAAGGCTTCCTGTTTTATAGATATGGAGCATAGTCCATGGGACAAGAATTAGTCTAGCTGGTGCCTCAAGTGAGGTATGGGCTCTGGATTCTTGTCCGGGTTTACTAAAGACACTTTTATGGTTTACAGGGTCCTGTTGATGGAGATCGGTGAGAATTTGGATCAGAGTGATGTCTCCTCCTTAGTTTTCATTACAAGGGATTACACAGGCAGAGGCAAGGTAACCAAGGACAAGGTGAGTCGTCTTTGCTTGGTGCCTGTCCCAGAACATGCCCTCTGTGGCATGACAACAGGGGTGGGGAGCCTGCTGCCACGTTTCCAGGATTCAGACACCTGAGGCGTTTTTTTCATAATACTGGTAGCAAGAGAATTGGTTTTTAATCGAGAATAGGTTGGTACTAACTCCTCACGTGCCTTGGGTGTTTCTATGCTTAGATTTGGTCCTGATTTCTGTAAAATTGACAGGCCTGGCTTATATCGATTTTTCAATTTGACAGCTCTCTTCTGGGTTGGGCATCCTAGCTGCTTGCGTAGCGTTTAGCCCTAGCTGATCTGCTCTCTTCATGCTTGCCCTCTGCTCTTCATTTCCCTGGACAGCCTGTGGAGGTGGTTTGGTGGGAGGGGCCTGGGGCGTAGGTCCTTCTGACTCATCTATGTGGGAAGTGGCTAGTGTAGGATTGGAGCTGTCGGAATTGTTGGAAGACTGTTCCAATTGCTGCTGACCTCACATGGTTTGCCTAAGCTATGAGTCAGCCAAGAAAAATCTACATCCCTGGTGGTAGATCCTCTGGGAATTTCCTCAGGCTCCTTCATGGTTATAGGAGTATGGGAGAGCAATGTGTTCCCACATCAAATGTAGAAGGAAGAAGAGTATGAAAGCAGGAGTCTTTGGGGGAGGGGGGGCGTGTTCTCTAACCAACTCCTGCTCCTTAGGAAGGATTAATTCTGCTTATTGTCTTTGTAAAATAACAATAACAGTTAAGTAACCGAATGTTAATCATGTGAGCAGAATAAAATCCAAGCTCTTGAAATATGGTTTTTTTTAACGATCCTGGTGGTTGAAGCTAAATGAGTAAGAGAACCCCATTTTTTTTCACATAGCCTCGCTGTGGGTCAGGATGACCTGAAATGTCAAGCATCAATGAAAACACTTTTAGAACTTTCAAATGACATTATGAGGATTTCTTTTATCAGTCTTTTCTCTAGCTACCTTTTCTTTTCAATCCCCCCTCCGACCCCCACTCTGGGAATCCCTTGTAGCATTTAGTATAATCTCAGTCTGAATTTTTGTAACAACATTATCTCAGAAAGAGTTCATTCTCAGGCCTGATCACTCCTGAGGACATGTTGATATGAAACAGCCCTTTTATCTATCTGTCCCAAACATGAGAACATGTTTATGACCAAAGGAGTTAGCCTAACAGACAGATTCTCTGGTAGTCCAGGCTAGCCTCACTGTGTAGCACAGGATAGCCTTGAAACTTCCGGTCTTCCTGCCGTTACCACCTCCTGAGTGCTGGGATTGCAGGCGTTCACCACCACATCTAGTTTATGTGGTGCCGGGGATCAGCCCCAAGGCGTCCATCACGCATGCCGGGCAAGCACTCCATACCCAAGCTAGAGTGCCAATCCCTACCTCTTTCAGTCAAAGTCAGAAGGGTTCTTTGTTCTGGGTAGAGCTGTCCAGATCAAGTCACACAAGGTCTCATCTTGTCACCTTTTTCTGTTGTGACCTAATGGTCTAGAATTTGCACTGGGGACTTGTCAGTTCCACTCACAATGCATCTCTTGTTCATGGCTTTCTTAGAGTTTCTTGGATCTGGTGATTGAATTGGAGAAGCTGAATCTGATTGCTTCAGACCAATTGAATTTATTAGAAAAATGCCTGAAGAACATCCACAGAATAGACTTGAACACAAAGATCCAGAAGTACACCCAGTCCAGTAAGTAATTGTGGCCACTCAGTGGTCTTTCGTGTTTACTCTGTGCATGGTAGCAACGGTCTGGGAAGATTCATTTGTTGGATGCATGGTTGAAACAGAACCGGAGAGTCCCAGCCCCCTCTAGCCTATGTCAAGAGACCATATTCCTTTATAGCCTTCATGTCCCAGTATCCCCATTCCACTGGCAAATGTCCCTCTGAAAATTGCCACCAAGCAGTTCTTAACAGTCTGGCCTTTAAAGATGTCTGTAGCTCTGTTTGTAAAGGGCAGAGGGGCTGTGAACACTCGGACTTTGTAGGTTGACTCCTGTTGCCCAGTTCCACGTTAGACCTGATGACCACCATCTGCCTCTGGGTCTGGTTGCTGTCCTGTGTGTGGGCTGTGTTTCATTAATCCACATGGAAAAGGTCACTTTTGGTTTCATTCTTTACTAAAGGGGGTCAGCTTTCTCCCTTACACCACCTTATCGTAGCCTCAGCCTCAGTTTGGCTTCTCTTAGGAGGTCACTGTCTCTATAGGGTCCTGGTGTAAAGGTCATGACTAAGACCTGCTTGCCTACATGGTAACCTGTCTGAATGACTGATAAGGAATCTGAAATAGGAATGGTACGTAGTTTTTTCATGTGTGTGTGTGTGTGTGTGTGTGTGTGTGTAATGTGTGTGACCCCACATATGTGCACAAACATGTGTGTGTGTGCATTCACTTGCTTATAAGCCCCATGCGTGAGTTGTTTCTTTCCTTTCACTATGTGGGTCCTGGGGATTGAACTTGGGTTGTCAGACTTGGTGGCAAGTGCTTTTATCTCTGGAGTTAGCCCACCAGCTCTTTTAGTCATCCTTACTGATTGCAGAAGAGTCATCTAATTGATGTTTTGAATTCAGGCAAGTACAGGTTTAAGGTATTTTGAAAGATGACGGTTGACTGGGACTGAAGCACTGTTGAAGACTCGCGTGATAGTTTATGAACCTTAGCCCTTTTTGTCTTCATAGGCAAAGAAGCAAGATCAAATATGAATACTGTCCAGGCTTCGCTCCCAAAATTGAGTATAAAGGAACAATTATATAACTCAAGGGTGAGTCTGCAGCCAGCGTATGGAGTACCAACATGAACTAGTTTCAGGGATATAATAAAAATAAACATCTCATTTCATACGCTGTAATAGCTAAACAAATTCTGATAGACATGTGTTTGATTAAGAATGTGTATAATTTCTCATGATTATAAACCTTAGTAGTATTCAAAAGTATATTTGGAAAATTTTATGAAATATCTAACAAGAAAATAATGTATGTACCCATTACCTGGGCATGACTACTGTGGAAAGTTTTCTTTTAGTCTCTGTCCTATGTGCATTAGTAAATGTGTCTATTTATGCAATTGAATATCTTTTTCCTTCTTTGTTTCTTTGAAGAGTCAACTTTTAAAATTAAAGTAGGTAGAATGTACCCATAGAAAGAAAAAGTTAAATGTCCCCAAGATTTTAAAGTTGTTTCCTTCCACCTCACAGAACTCATGTCCCACTTCTTTCCCATTAAGGAGACTATTCTTGACCAGTTTCTTCTATAACCATGCACAGAGAATCTACCCACAGAGAGTGTCTGCTTTTATACAAGCGGTGGCATATCATGTCTGCTCTTCTGAACAGAGAATCCTTAGACATTGTTCCATATAGTTAATAGGAGATTGTTTCTACTTAATCATTATTTGTCTTATTTTGAATGGCACCCCTACCCCTTTATTTTCTTTTGAGACAAGAACTTACCTGTAACCCAGCCTGGCCTGGAATCCATTATGTAACCTAGGCTGGCCTCGAACTTGCACTGAGCCTCCTCTTGCCCCAGTCTCCTCAGCTCTGATGATATAGGCATGCCCTGCCAGGAGGGCTCACGGCTTCCATTTTCTGCATGTACTAAAATGTATTTAGTTTTTTCTTGCTGATGTATAAATTGCCTCCTTTCCTTTGTTACTAGAAACAGTGCTGCAAAATAAACTTCCTGATTCTTATCTCTTTGTGCATTTGCTTTTAAAAAGAATATTTAGAAAATATTTTTACTTATTTTAATTTGCATGTATGCATGTGTGCCTGCGTGAACTTATATGGACCATATGTGTATGCATGTGTGCCTGCATGAATTTATGTGTTTGGGAGCCCACTGAGGTGAGAAGTAGATATCAGTTCTTCTAGGACTGAAATTATAGGCAGTTGTGATTCACAATGTGGGTGCTGGGAATTGAACCCAGGTCCTCTGAAAGAGCAGGCAGCACTCTTAGCCTCTGAGCCAAATCTCCAGTCTCCCATTTGCCTTTTTCCTGAGTGTTATTTTAATTTGGCAAACTTTTTTTTTTTAACTGAGTGACCTAACAAGAGATTTCTTTCTCTAGTTAATGATTATAAATGTCCCATGGTTGTTTCTAGTTATGTTCTGAGGAGGGCACATCCTCTTGTGCTTGCCCCCTGGTCCATCTCTTCTTGTGAGAAGAACAGTGGTATAACATTAACCTAACCCCTTTAAAGTTATGTGGACTTCAAGGTGGACTTAGACTGGACTGGTTGGATTATAAACTTCTGTAAATGCATATCGTGAGAACATTCTTCTGATTTATGAGCAGCTTCTCAGAGAACACTAGTGATAGCAGCACCGAGCAATAGACTTGCAAAGCTAAGTGGCTGTTAAGGTGTGTACTGCCCACCCACTCACCGACATAAGGACACATACGTCTAAAGCAGTCAGTCCATCTACCTCATGCAGGCCAGCCCAGCCCTGTGCCTATTCTACTCTTTCCCACTGGATCTATAAACTACAGTCACCCCATTGCTTAGGGACGGCTTTAATTTGTCCTTCTAGTCTCTGATACCTTTAGGTACGATCCTTTAGGGTTTTCTGAGCTTTCTCCCGCCACCTGGGAGATTATTCTAATGTACGCTGTCATTCTTAGTTAGAACCCTTCATGTCTTCACTTCTGTGGTCCCGTTCTGCAAGTGCAGCATCTTCACTGTGTAGCCTGTTCAGGATCCAGCTTTGCGCTTCCTTTCTCTTTCCACTTGCTGAATCTACCGTGTGACCTGATCTCTCATTTAGTAAGCAGGCTCTAGGACATAGGAATCTGGTAACTTTCTTACAGGATGTAGGACCTGCATTTATAACGGGGCTATGTTTTGGTTTATCTAAGGCTACATAAGTGCTTCAGAAATTACAGTGGCATTACCTGACACAAGAATCCGCCAAATCAAAAGAAGTTCTATGGCTGCACTCTAATGCTTTTAAAGTCTAGCTTTGATTTGATTCCTTTTCAATAGCACCTGAAAGTCAATGTACGTCTGTTTGTGGTGGGGTGCCAAGGACAAGGTCCTGATTAAGTTATGGATTATTCCAGAGATGGGGGAACCATAGCTTGCATATCTTTCTTCAGTTTATACACAGATGTACTCTCGGACACAGCTTAATGGATAGTGCACTTCTTTGGTTAGGTATGCTGCTGTTGACCAGATGGTGGCAGGAAGTGATGTCATCTTACGGAAGTTCTGCCCTCTGAGAAGAGAGAAGGGTCAGTTCAGTCTTTCAGGAGTGGTTCAATTCTTGATTGTCATGACAGACGTATCACTGTTTTTATAGCTCGGAAATCGTTTTTTTCAAAAGCCATAATTGAACATTATTTATTAGTTTGCGGTGCTATCAGCTGGACCCAGGGCTTTGGGTACAGACATCTATTAAGTGCTTTTGTGCCTGCTATGCTGTGCTGGGTGTCTGTGAATATTTAAACACCATGGATACCCTTTTAGCTGAAGCTGGTGAAGTGGCTTTGCACTTAAGACCACAGGCTCGATTCTCAGCACCCACATGGTGGCTCACAACTGTCTAACACTAGTTCCAAAGGATCTAATGCCTCTTCTGACCTCCATGGAACCCAGGCACACACAGAGGCACATACATGCACACAGAAACACTCATCCACATTAGAAAACACAAAACTACCGTATAAATGCTAGGTTCCATTCTGTTCTTGAGAAGGTAAAGAGGTAAAGGACCGCAAAGGTTGAACTGGCAGAGTTGGGATTCACAGACAGAGGTTTATGGCCTAAAACTCACACTTGCAGTCAAGCTGTGCATTGCCCGGTGTTTAGGGAATAGATTAGATGCCAGGCTCAGTCCCAGCGTAGTCTAAGTTGGGACCTTCTAACACCCATGCTGTAATGTAAGAGCTGGTTTAGAGCTGTTCTGAAGCAATATTCTTTGCATTCCACCTTCCTAATATTTTCATTTCTTATTGGGAGACTGATGTGATCTTTGACAATATAGTGTGGAATTTATGGAGTTAATAGTCCCTGCAATTCATTTTAGGTAACCGTGAAGGTGATATTTTTATTCCCCCCCCACCCCAGTGTAAAAATATCAAGCTATTTAAAGAGGTGTAACATGGTGAGCCTCTGAAGAAACTAATACAGTGTGACCTTCTGTTTTATATTTGAAGCTCCAGAATGGGCGAAGTAAAGAGCCAAGATGTGTGGAACACCGTGGCATTCAAAGTAAGCCATCAATTTCTTTGATTTATTCTTAATAAATGGTTAATAATTTAAGGACAAGGAGCTGAGGTATGTAGTTCAGTGGGAGAGCACTTGTTCAGCGTGAATGAGGTCCCAGGTTTGATCCTCAGCACTGGGAAAAAAATTTCACATTGTGGTGTGTGGTGGCCTGTGCTTATTGACCTAGGCGCTGGAGAGTTGAAGTGGGAGCTTCTCTTGTGCCCAGGAGTTCAAATTCAGCCTCCTTAGCAGCATAGGGAGACCCTGTCATCTAAAAAAGAGAAAACGGAAAAAGGAAAAGTTCCATTTTAGAGCTGGCTGCTTCTTTTATTCACCTATTTTAATTAAGCTCTCAAAGAGCAGAAGCGCGTTCCTACAGTGTTCTCCTCTTTGGTGCTCCCTGTTACTCTCTGACTTAGGACACCTACATCCAACAACACTGGCTTCACAGGCGCATCGACCGCCTTGACTGGATTTGTGAGTGATGGGGCATTTGCACCTCTGAAATGGAGCTATAACCAGGCCATGTTAAACATTAATCCAACTGTGATAATAAAGGCACATGAAACCAAATATCTAGCAGCAGGAAGAAGAAATGCTAATCTGGAAACTCCAGAGAGGGCAGTCTCTCTCTTCCACAAAAAGAAAAGAAATACAATTAAAAAGCCTGTTCATTTCAACCTACATGGTCTCTTCTTAAAATGTCAGCACTTTAGCTAGCCATGGCATTCCCTAAAGTCTTTATTCATTTATTTATTTGTCTGTTTATTTGTATATCTATATGTGGGGATGGAGATAGAACCTTGCTGTGTAACCCTGGCTGGGCTGGTATTTATGATGTAGCTCAGGTTAACTTCAAACTCAGAACAATCTTCCTGCTTTAGTCTTCTGAGGGCTCAAACTGCAGTGATGTCCTACCATGCCTGGCTTAGAACATCATTTTTAAAAAATATTTATTTATTTAGTGTCTATGAGTACACTATCACTGTCTTCGGGCACCCAAGAAGATCCCATTACAGATGGTTGTGAGCCACCATGTGGTTGCTTGGAATTGAACTCATGACCTCTGGAAGAGCAGCCAGTGCTCTCAACCTCTGAGCCATCTCTCCAGTCCAGAACATCATTTTTTAAAAAGCATCTCTTTGCTGTACTGAGGCCTTCCTAATTTGAGAGTCCGGACTCAGCCTTACATTGGTGAGGTGGCTTGTGTTGTAAGCCAGCGAGGGCTTTAAGCCTCTATGGAGGGCACCGCGACCCAAGGGCCTTCGAATCTGTTGTGCGCACTGTAGAGGGGCGCAGACACGAAGCAGCAGCAGGAACATTTTGAGTGGGGCGGCGCCCTGGCTCTGATGGAAGCCTTGTGGGTGCAGCTTGTGTAGCCTGCAGGCTGCGTGTGCTCCTGGAAACTGAGAACCATTTTACCCTGACTAGCCAGATGGTGCCGCTCACGCCTGCCACTCCCTACCTACAGTTCTTCTCTCCAGAGAAAACTGTTGAGAACGGAATTCGTTCACTGGTGAGGTGGAAGAGTTAGCGCTCTGAATGCTGTTTAAGGTGAAAAAGAAAACGGGAGGCCCGGCAGGCTTGCTTAGGAATGTAAAACACGCGTTCTTTCCACTGCGATCCTATCAGAGGGTCCAGAAGAGTACTTGAGGCTCCCGACACCTGGTGACACTGTAAGGAGAGCCACCTGGCTGCTTTGACCAGGACTTGACTTACTAATAAAAGGAAAAGCCTTCAGTCAGGTCTGCCTTAAACTAAGAAGCTTAAGATAATCAAACCACGTATTCAGGTCAGTTTGGACATGCAAATGGCTCCTACTGATGGCGAAGGTAGTGGCTACCCCGAGATGCCATGTCACACTCATATTTTCTAAGAAAGAATAATTTGAATACGTGTCTGCAGGCTGTGCAGTCACAGAGTCCCGTCTGCCACTCATAGCATGGGCTTTCTTTTCGGTTACAACAAACGCTGATTGTTATAACAGAAGAAAATCAAGCAAAATCCCCTCCTAAGTTCATATATCAGCAACAGCCATGGTTTTATTTGATTTATTTTATCCTATTAATTATTACTAGAAAGGGTCTTGTTGCATAGGCAGGTCTTTAACAACCATCTTCTAAAGGGCTGGGATTGCCAGTGTAGGCCAACACGCCCAGCTAGAGCTTGATTACATGCTTTTATTTTCATTTTGCTGTTGGGGATTCAACCTAGAACCTCTCGCATGATGGTCGAGTGCTCGCCCATCAATCCCACAGTGGTTGATTTCATCTTTAACACGGAGTATATTCACTTGTCCCTTAGTGTCTGTAGGTGACTTATTCCAGGATGCCCTGTGGGTACCACAATTTGCGGATGCTCAAGTCTCTTATACAGCAGGGTATAGCATTTGCATATAACCTGTCCACATGCACTCCTACACTTAAGCCATCTCTAGATTACTTACACTGCTTTGTACAATAGCTCTTATACTTTATTCTTTGGGGGACAGTGACAAGAAGTGTCTATGCATGTTATTCTGTATTAGGTCCATGTTATTTAATCATCCATTTTAATATACATATGTTGCATGGATGTGTCACATGCGTAACAGTTACTCTTAGCCTTTTAAACACTGTGAAGTATGTAATCACATGTGTCACTATTGACATAATCAATTTTATGTTTGTGACGTTTAGGTTTTTCCTAGCCTGGACCAGTGTAAGCAGTTGGTCAATAGATGTTTTTGATACACATTTTTCTAAATTTAGGTTTTATTATTTCCTTAAAATTTCTAGAAGTGCTGGATGGTGGTAGCGCAAGTCTTTAATCCCAGCACTCAGGAGGCAGAGGCGGGGGGATTTCTGAGTTGGAGGCCAGCCTGGTGTACGGAGTGAGTTCCAGAACAGTCAGGGCTACCCAGAGAAACCCTGTTTTGGAAAACCTAAAAATAAAACAAAACCAACAAAACAAAAAAGCTCCCAGCCCTCCCCCCAAACCCAAAGCAAAACCAAAACCAACCAACCAACCAACCAAAGTTTTAAAAGCACAATTTGTCTTAAAGGATATTGCTAGTTGCCCCTTAGAATGCTCATCTGAGTGGCCAGGGAGATGCTCGTTGGTGAAATGCTTTCCACACAAACATGAGGACCTGAGCTTAATCTCCAGCACCTACAGTAAAAGCTGGATACGGTGGTGCATGTCTGTAATCCCAGCACTGGGGAGACAGAAACAGGGGGATCCTTGGGCCTTGTAGGCCGGCCAGCCTATATGAATTAAAATTTGGGTCTAGTAAGAGATTCTGTAAAAAAAAAAAAAAAAAAAGGAAAGAAAGAAAGAAAGAAAAGAAAAGAAAAGTGATTAGAAAGACTCTCACCATCAACCTCCGGCCTCCATGCATGAGTGGAAGCAGGGTTGCTTTGCACCTGCTCACAACCATGCAAATGCACAAATGGACAGAGAAGGAGATGGGGAGGGAGAGGGCAGGGGTGGGACAGGGACAGGAAGAGACTGGTTCAAAGCTGAGTGTGGTAGCACAGGATGGTAACCCCAGCACTCATTAGCGGAGGCAGGAGACCAGGTTGGAGGCCAGCCTGAGCTACATATCAAGAGCCCACCTCTGAAACAAAACCTGACAACCCAATTCATTTCCCCAAATGTTTCAGATGCTGGTAAGGACCCCTGCCCCCTCTATCTTTAGACACTATTTCTCACCTCGCAGCAATCTTGGCCCAGAGTTGGAATGAGCTAATGAGAAGATGGCTCTTCAGCACTGAGGTGTGAGCCAGCCCTTTTGTGGCTTCGGAACCCAGTGCTTCTCCCACCCCCCCCCCCCCCCCCCCACCCCGGCCTGTGCGGGCTTAAGTGAGTCATTGTTGTGGGGTGGAGTTTGCTTTGGGCTCCAGCACTTGCCAGGCTTGCTGAGCTGTGTCTTGCTGCTGACATTTTATTTTATCAGCTCCCAGCATCACTGAACTATGAAAACATTGGCCATCTGTTCAGTACAGAGCACACACACATGAGCCTCTCTCCCGCACACTCCAACGCTCTTCCCTTTAGATGTCGTCCAGAGTTTTGGCCCATGTAGGAAAGCCGTAGAGAAGTGACATTTTTGAATTCTCCTTATCAGGTTAAAAACTCACCAGCCACCTGGTGGTCCCCTGGAGGAGGCCTACGACTGTCCCCTGCGTGTCATGGTTTTTCTACATAGTCCTAGAATAACAGGACTCTTGAGTTTCCCTTTGGGTCAGGCTCTTCTGTGTGAGTTGGAACTTTGGGCTGAGTCTAGCTGGAGAAAGAATAGGAAGCTAAAGAAACGGGCAAACAAAACGCCACGATAGAAGGAACTCAGCCAGCCTGGGTGTGGGCTTAGTTCTACTCTGTAAATGACTCTCTCTTATCCCTCAGGAAAACTGGTGAAGACATCTATCCAGGAATCAGGAGCCTTTTTATCTCCGGTAAAGAATAAGTTCTCTAATTTGGTATTGCATGCAAGGGTATATACTAGTACACTGACGTCTTACAAAACAAACAGTCAGCCAGCCAAAACTGTTCTTTAAAATTCTTTGTGACAACTGAGTGCCTGTGCATAATTCTCCTGAGAACTCAGTGAACAGGAACCTTGAATATAACAAAGAAAAATTATTTATTTTTTTTCGAAGCAGGGTTTCTCTGTGCAGTCCTGGCTGTCCTGGAACTCACTTTGTAGACCAGGCTGGCCTCGAACTCAGAAATCCGCCTGCCTCTGCCTCCCAAGTCCTGGAATTAAAGGTGTGCACCACCACTGCCTGGCTTATGTTCAAGTGGAAGGCTTGAATGAGCTTTGGATGCAGGGAGATTCTGAGCGGCGGCTGAACTGTGTCGAGCCCTGGCTTTTGTGTGGGTGGACAGCCTCCTCAGAGGAAGCGGTGGAAAGCCTCCATTTGCGCTGGCTTAGAAAGTTGATTCTTGGTGCTACTTTAGGCTTCTACAAGAGCGCATGACCCATCTTCTCTCTTTCAAATTATCTTTATTCTGCAAAGCTAAGACACAAGTAAAAGAAACTATAATTCTCATTCAAATTAAGTAAGAATTGAAATAGCTGTTTGTCTTAAACTCATTACTGTGACAGAGGAAAAAGTTGACATTACTGGGAAATGTCAGCTGTGATGACTTTAGGCTGTGTCTATTGAGTGATTCACCTGCCAAAGGAATGTTTAAGACAAACCAGAAGAAGAATTGGCTAAGTCTCAGAGAAGTATCCAGCATCTCTAATCCCTGCCTTTCTTTCTAGCACATCCGTGAAGAGACTTACAGGATGCAGAGCAGGCCCCTAGGAATCTGCTTGATCATTGATTGTATTGGCAACGACACAGGTAGGTGTAGAAGCCTGGGATCCACTCCCTACAGCATGATCATGACCGGTTGGATCGGTCAGCATGGCAGATGCCAACTGCAGTAACAAAGAACACTATTATGGTGCTTTCTTCTCAACCATGTCATAGTCTAGTGTGGATTGGGCTAAGGGAACTTGTTATGCCATAGGGTCAGCCAGGGGTCCGGTCATCTTTTGAGGCCTTGGAGTCTTTTGTAGGGTCCTCTGTATTTGACTGACAGATGAGGGAGTAGAGACTGTGTAGCGGATCTCATCACAGATTTTAGAGAAAGGCCTGAGAAGGATGTGCCTCATCTCTACTCACTTCCTATTAGTCATTACTTACGTGGCTTGAGCTAACTATAACAGATGTAGATAAATCAGTTGAGCTATGGGTTAGGAGGAACATGAGATGAACTTGGAGAGCACAAGTTCTAAGTTGTGGAAGTTGGTGTGTCTTTACCTGTCTTACCTGTGCATCCTGGATAATGTGGTTCTGGTCTTCCAGGGACATTGATAATGAAAGGCATTCTGGTTTCTAATATTGTCAGATGTTTCACTTCACCTGGATAGACCATGGACGCCTTCCTTGGGGCCATGAAAACCATGGTGTCTGTGTTAACATGGGGGTGTGGCTAGTGTTTGAACCACATGTGACTCGGGTGTCCTCTCTGTTTGATCTACCTGTGAGCCATCATTGTTTGGACCCGATTGCTTGGCTCAGTTGTTGGCTGTCTGGTGCAGACTGAACAGGGCAAGCCTAGATGCCTGGGCTACTGGGATACTGCTGCATTTAATCATCTCTCTCTCTTCCTTTCATCACTGTAGTTCACGACTTTCATGTCTCTCAACACTCCTTAGCATGAGTCAGAGAGATGACTCACTTCAAATATTGCCAAAGGGAGGTCTGTGCAAAGAGAGTCTAGGAGAAGGTCGAATTAGCAGATATGAAATTGGAGTCCCCAAGATTTCAGCTACAATCCCACTTTCTCATGTCCGATTTTGGTATGAGAGAAATGTGTCTCTCTCGCCGTAGAGAAGAGTCCTTTTTTCCATTTGTGATGGTTTGAATGAGAATGACCCCCACAGGCTCGTATATTTATGTTCAGTCCTCTGTTGATGAACCATGTGAGAAGGACTAGTAGGTGTAGCCTTGCTGGAGTACGTGTGACCTTGTTGGAGGAGGTGTGTAATTGGGGGCAGGGCTTTGAGGTTTCAAAAGCCCACACCAGGCCCAGTCGGCTGCCTGCGGATCGGGATATAAAGCTCTCAGCCATTGCTCCAGCACCATGCCTGTCTGCTCCCCGCCATGAAGATAATGGACTAACCCTCTGAAACTGTAAGCAAACCTCCAATTAAACTCTTCCTTTATAAGAGTTGCCTTGGGCATGGTATCTCTTTACAGCAATAGTAACCCTAACCCTTAAGTTGCTGTTTTACCTATTAGCATCCATAGAAGAATGAGGAAATAGCTTCTCAATGAACCACTGACTGCTCTAAAGGGCATTATAGGATTGTCCTTTTACTTTTGATTGTGGTTGGCCTTGCCTCCTTTATCACCAGGAAATGTCTGAAATACAGAGCTTTCTGTGTTGTACGTGTGTTTATGAGACTCATAAAAATCAGTCACAACCTGCCATGAACCAAAAAACCTTGGCTCTTCATGACCAACACCCAGGGCCTGTGTTGACTTCTGTTCCTGAGTTATGGGGGAGCTGTATTTCTATGTGTGCATAGCTGTACTTCTCCCACTGTAGGAGAGCATCAGAGTTGGGCCCTGGCAATGATTGCCGGGATTTTAATCATGGCTCTGCTGTCTATCTTAGCTTGTGATGTGGGGCTCAGTGTCTCTGCCAAAACATGACTTCATAACAGAACTTCCCTCATGTGATGGTTGGGAGAGTGAGATTATACTCATAAAGGACACAGGACAGTGTCTGGAACGAAACGTAAGCTAATGTTAGTTTTCTTATTTTGTTTGTTTGACTTTAGTGGAAAATGACTAAGCCATAACACAGCATGGCTTTGCACTTAGTTTTTGGGGTCTGCTCTTAGATGAGTGAGGGGAATGGAGGGCCTGAGGAGCCTTCCAGGGCAAGTGGGGTGCATCCCCATATGTAGTGGCACCTTGGGAAGGAGCCAGTTACTTTAGAGGGAACAGGTTTCAAGTGGAAATCAAGTAAGGTGGGAACACCTGATGTTGACCTCTGGCTTCAACACATGTGTACATGTCCATATATATGATCTCGCATGCACCCCTGCCCCAGACACACACATGCACAGAATGGAGCCCCAGGCAGCAGATCCTCGGTGTAGTCCTTCTGAGGTCAACATCTTGGAGATGGAGTGTGTGACTAGAGGGGGCCTGGCCCTATGGAGAAGGGCACTTCAGCTGCTCCTTCTCCCTGAGAGTCAGGGGTCTCTTGACTCATGTGCCTTTGAGAATAAAACAAGCTGCTGGCTTAGAGGTCACTTATGAATTCTCCCAGCTCAGGTGGCTAATCAGCAGATAAGAAACGAGGCGGTATAGGTTCCTTCACATCATGTTGCTTTGCTTTGCTTTGTCAGCTGAGAGGCCCCAGTCCCTCTGTGAGGCTCAGAACAACAGGAAGGCATTAACCATCCAGAGTGAAGGACAGCCTCCTCTCACGCATTGCTGTACCTCCGTGTCTCCTGATGCTTTCCACCGAGGACTCTAGGGCAGGGACCACACTTTGCTGTGACTTCTTTGGTGCTTCCTATTGTGTAATTAGTACTAGGGCCCTTCACCTAGTGCTATCGTGCGGGATGTCCTCGGTCTAGTGAATTTTGCAGAAAAATTTAACACGTGGCTGATGCGCAGGGGTCAGATAATAAACAAGCAGACAAGATAACTGCCAACTGAAAGGAAGGTTCTGAATGTAACTAGCAGTAGCGGGATGGACTGTCCATCAGAGTGTATGGCCTGATAGATAGACTCCCTCCCCTGTGGCAGGTATGGCTAACGGCTTTTTATGGTAGTAGTGTATGATCATGCTTTTAGCCACTTTGCACTGACGTAAGCTCTCCAAGGGCAGATGGAAGAGCTTATCTGTTTGTCTGTGTGTCACCAGCGTTTGGACAAGTGCCGGGCATAGAGGTACTTATGAGGTATTTTCTGAAGTGGATAGTATTAGTAGACTATCCACTTCTAGTAACACTGTGTTTTAAAAACCAGTCCTTTAAAGTTTAGAGTTTAGTAGACTTATTTGTGGACTTAGTTCCTCCTTTTAGCCTACCTTCCCCCCCCCCCCAAGTCAGACTTTAACTAAAGAGTATACGAATCCCCTAAATATTTATAGGCATATTCTTTTCTTTGTCTGGTAAATACTTATTAAGGTTGTCTTACAAATAAAGTGTCTTGCTTGGCCCTGCATCGAGCATGTACTGAGGAGGACTCTGGTCTCAGAGCCACTGAGAAAAGACACGGTTACTTTTGGGTAAATTATTCTTGAAAACAATCCTTGTGGTCAATGACCTCTTCTTGAGGTAGACAGCAGTGCTGATGGATTTGGCGCCATTATGCCAGTTTGGGAGAATTGCAGAATACATTCATGGTGTCCCGGTAACTATGTCAGTAGCCTAGCAGAGCCAGGTCTTGCCTGGGTCCTGGTTGGCCAGCTCTGTTCTCGCCTTAATCTTTTTAGGCATGTAGAAGCAAATGCCTCCAATCACGGGCAGATGGATGCAAGGCCTGGTTTAAGGCTCTGGTTGTTTGGGGGGGTGTGTGTGGGGGTGTAGAGTGAGGGATTCTGTATAAATTACAGCATTTACAGATTTTTTTGTTTTGTTTTGGTAAAATTTTGTAAGAATTTTTTGTAAATTTACATTATTTTTTCATCTTTATTTATAAAGAATACAACTCTGGCACAGACAAAAATGCCAACACACTGCAAAGAGTCCATTAACAACAATAACAACACAACGGGGAATCAGTGGGACCCCTGGGAGCAATGCCTTGGGTAGGACATCTCACCTAAAACACAGGAACAGCCCTGGGTCTGGAGGATGAGGCAGAAAGCAATATTTTTAGTCTTCAGCACCATCAGACTGTCCTGTTTCGAAGACCACCGTAGGATAACATGGTGTCAGTGGAGGTGGGTGGTCATAGATGGTGTCTCCTAGTAGGGCTCACCACACCCAAGGTTCAGTCTCTTGAGAATTGCTCCTCTGGATGTCATCGGCATCTCGAGGATTCCCCCGGCCTGCTTTCAGCTCCTCGTCCCAGTCCTCATTAAAAACGTTGGCATCTTGTTCCATGTGTGGTCAGAGCAGACCTTCAGACAGCTCTCAAGCGCACAGTTAGTCCCCATCCTCTTCCTTCTTCTCCACAGCAAAGCCTTCCTCTTCCAGACCTGGGCCCTCAGCATGGGTCGGAATGTAATTAGGGATGCCCTGGGCGCCACTGGAATTTCAGAGGTTTGGTCCATTACCATCATGGCGGGGAACAAGGCAGCAGAAATAGCAGGCATGGTCCAGAGGAGTTAAAGGCTGTTTCCTGATCTGTAGGCAGAAGTGGGGGTGGTGGTGTGGGGGGTGGTAAGGGAAGAGAGAGAGAGAGAGAGAGAGAGAGAGAGAGAGAGAGAGAGAGAGAGAGAGAGAAAACATTTGCAGATTTTTTTAAAGAGGAAGTATTTTCTCCTCTGCTGCCGCTTCTGATATCTTTGTTATGCTTTAACTGACTAAGACACACATTTGGTAGCCTACTTTGCAGTTTCCACTGTAGTGTTATGTGAAGAAACTTCCTATTCTTACACGGACAGGCTAGGGGTTGCTCCGTGCCTCCTCATGTGGCTTCTTCTTCTTCTTTTTTTTTTTTTTCTAACGGAACAAGCGGAACCTTGAGTACACATTATTTTCTTGTAGTCACATGTATATAATAAGGACATTTGTGCATGGGGAAGTAGGGCACTCATTAGGATCGATCTCTGCTCATGGAGAAAAGGGACACCACAATGGCAGAGGAGCAGTAGACAAACCATTCTGGCCCCTCCTGATTCCCATGGGATCAGCACCCTGAGAATGGCTTCTTCCTGGGAACCGGAGTGTGTGATGAGGTGCTCTTTTGTTTTCTGGATATGTCTGTCCTCTGGACCCAAGCATATATTTGCTTAAAAGCTTAACGTTATTTTTAAAAAATAATTTATTTTCATTTTATGCTCATTGGTGTTTTGCCTGCGTGCTTATGTATGTGAAGGAGTCAGCTCGTGGTGGTTGTGAGCTGACATGTGGGTGCTGGGATTTGAACCTGGGTCCCCTGGAAGAGCAGTCAGTGCCCTCTCCAGCCCCCAAAGATTAACATTATTAATGAAATTTCCCTTTAAGGCCCTCACTTCACCAGGCCTAAACCTAGGGTGTATTTAAGAAGTGTGGGTCTATGGGCCCTTGTTGGAGGCCCTTGTATTTTAGAGTTTAAAAAGATAGTGTGCTACATGTACTAGGGTTCAGGGTAGCCCCTTTGAGAGGTATGTTAATACTTGGGTTGTAAACCGAATGGATATTTACATGATAAGGGATAGGGCTCTTCCTCTCCTGAGAGGCATTCTAAGAAAATGACTTGGCAGAAAAGACCCTAAGGTTGTTGAGTGTTTGAGGTCCTAGCACTCTGGGTGAGGGGTGATGGGTCTGAACCCTAGCTGTCTTGGGTATACCAGAAACCTGTTTTGGGTTTTATAGCTTTGGTATTATTTTCTCCTGATACAGTATCATCGGGGAAGAATTACCAGTAATTATTTTTGAGACAGGGTTTCTCTTTGTAGCCCTGGCTATCTGGGAACGAACTCACTCTGTAGAACAGGCTAGCCTTGAACTCAGAGAGATCTGTTTGCCTCTGCCTCCTGAGTGCTGGGATTAAAGGTATGCACGAGCATCGCCCAGCAATATAGATTCTTAAAAGATGGTTTGTCGCTTTCTTCGAGTCTGTGCTTGGAGCAGTGAGGCCTTAGCTGGCCTAGGCGACCAAATGCAGAGTTGGATACGTGCCGGATGGCCCTGCTCCCACCCAGCTGTGGCCCCAGTTGTGCCTTTCCTCACCAACATCTTCTGCCCCGTCAGCAGTGTGTGTGTGTGTGGGGGGGACTTCCCTCTCCTTTGTCCTGGTTTTTCAGACTCTGGCTTAAGTTATAACTTCTCCCACAATGCTCCAGTGTCCGAGATCACACTGCCCATTGTTTCATTGAGCGCTATTTGTCCTGTGACCCCACTGAGCTATGAGACATCATACACGACACGTGTACACGTGTGTTACCTTCCTCTCCAGCGAGCTGTGCGCCTGATCCGTGTCCCTTGTCATAGATTCTGGTAGGACAATAAGGGGAGCTTAGTAAAACGCAAGTTTGGGGGTACAGTAGTTTATTCCCTCCCAGGTGCGGAGTGTATGCATCTAGCCTCCCATAGAGAAGCCACAAACACCAGGTGGCTGCTTTCTGTCACGTGTCAGACCTCCATGTTGGCTCAAATGGCATGGCAATTTTCCTTTTCTTCCCTTTTCTCCTCTTCTTGGTAGCTGCTGAGTTTTATAGCTGCCTCACCCTGTTTTTTTTTTTTTTTTTTAAATAAAAATTGAATTGTCCTCAAGCCAAGGAAAGGAAGGAAGAAAGGAAGGAAGGAACTTATTTTAGGATTAGATTGCTCAATGGGTAAAGGTGCATGCTTACAAATGTGCAGACCTGAGTTCAAATCTCTTGATCCCAAATAAAGGTCAACATGTGTTGTCTGTAATCCCAGCCCTCCTGTGAGGAGATGAGAGAACCTCTGGAAGCACATGGGCCGGCTAGCCTGACAGACACAGGACAGAACAGCAAAGAGAGCTGCTCACACAAGGTGGCAGGAGGGCACCCAAGGCTGACCTGTGACCTCTGTGTGAGCACACACTCCGAAATCCACATTAACCTTGTCCCCCTTCCCTTCCCCGCCCAGGATATCTGCCCACTTTGGGTTTCACCTATTCACCGTATCTTGGCTTATGAAGGGCACTCAGTAACTGATTGTAAATAGACTGGCGAGACACTGCCTCTTATTTATTCCATGTATTTATTTAGAAGGTGCTGAGATAAATCTGCTTATATAACTCGAATTCTAAATGAGTAAATGAATGAATTCTAAATGAGTAAGGCCCAGGCATTTTCCTGAGCCTGTGATTGGTTCCTGGCAGCCTTGTACCAACCGCAAGGCCAGGGAACATCCATGGTTTCCAAGAAGCGGTTGTAGCTGCAGAGCTGTAGCTGGGCTGGGCATGGGCGGAAGAAGGGCGGGAGAAGGAGAAGTGATGCTTCTGTATTTTGTTAAAGTTTTATTTTCCAAACCCGACGCCCAACTGTTTCTTCCTGTATCTGTAAGCACTGGTATGGTAGCTAAGCCATACATGGAGCACAGAGACTGTCCACCCTAAGATCGTATTAATTTAGAATAAGGAGACTTGTATCCGAGTCATAAGCACTTAGAACGAAGATGCCTGGCCGGGACTCTGATTTACGGGTTGATATGCAGCTGTCATCTCCTTTAGAATTAATCATTTATGTTTGAATAAATGCAGTTTGGAAGTATCTTTACAGAAACCCCACTGGGTTCTGCCGTTTTGGTTTAGGTGTTAGAATTAATCCCATTTCACAGATGAACAAATGGAGGCTCTCACTTACTCAAAGTTACGCGTTCCCCCTCCCCATTCCTTACAGTGTATATAAATCAGACAGGACTACATGCTTGTCTTTGCTGGCCCAAGGAGGAAAGGAATGTTGATGTTGTGCCACTCCAGCTGGCATCCATGCCTACCTGGCCTTGCCATCCAATAGAGGAAATGTCAGCTGCGATGGCCCACGGCTGGCTGCTGGCTGACTTGCCCTTGCCATATTGGAGGATTGCTCTGTTTTGTCCCAAGCCCCATACAGACCTCGGGTTCTTCTTGGTGGTAGTTGTGGCATGTGGGACCTTTACCTTTCCCCTCTTGTTTTGGGGAAAGATTTCCTGCGTTAGATTTTGGGTGCTTTTCCTACACTTAGCCCCTCTGAGGCCGAAGCTGAGCCACTGAACCTGAGGAGAAGGAAGATCGAGCAGCCTTTGCTCTACCCGTGCGCATCAGCGTGGGCAGGAGGCCTGGCTGGGCTTTCCAAGGCTTTACCAGTGAAGAGGGTTTTGAAGCCAGCCAGTGCACTGGAACCTGCATTTCCTTGGTTACTTCTGCCCCCTAGAGGAGAGAATACGCCATAGCAAGAGAAAGGAGCTAGCAGTGGGGCTGCGATCCTGTTACCTGCTAGCCTTGCGGTGCTAACAAGCTTTCTGCAGTAGACCAGTTAAAAACACAATTAACAAGCCAGGCGTGGTGGCGCCTTTAACCCCAGCACTCGGGAGGCAGAGGCAAGTGGTTTTCTGAGTTCGAGGCCAGCCTGGTCTACAAAGTGAGTTCCAGGGCTATACAGAGAAACCCTGTCTCGAAAAACCAAACAAACAAACAAAAAAAAGGTCGAAGCTGTCCTCGGAAAGGTCGGGTCCAGCTCGTCACCGTTGCCTGTGTTCCAGTCTCTTCTGCAGACGTGTCCGACCAGTCGCCAAGCTTCAGCTCTTTCCTCCTCCCTGCACGAGATTCGGGGGGGGGGGTGTAATTATAATATCTCCCTATGCCAGACAGTTGTTCACATGTGTTTCTTTAGGCTGTCTTTATTCCTGCCAAGTGGTTAAAGTCCTTCTCTTGCTTTCCTGTCTTGAACTCAACCTGGTTTTAGTTCTGCGCTTTAAACCTTGCTCGCACTCCAGGGCGACGGCTAGGGTGGGTCAGTATGGTCGGTCATTGCTCCCACCCAGATCTTAGAAGGCGAAAGAGGAATCTAACAGGCAATCAGCAACCTGCAAACCATGCCCCGCCCCCATTTCCTTAATAAGATGCTTGCTGGTTGTGAGATTAATGATGTCTGTACTTTTCTATCTTTTTTCAACATTAGAGACTCTAACTAATTTCCAGGAGAGGGTGGGTCAGCAGAGGATAAAAGTATGTATAACTACAGTTGTAAGTAAAGATGATTATGTCATGCTTACTGATAGGAGAGAGCATTATCTATCTAATAATGCGTATAAATCATTTGACAACTAAGTGGCTTAAGCGAACTATTCACTGGATTATCTCTTACAGTTTTTGTGGGTTAGGACTTTGGGGATTCTTATGGCTTAGAGTCTGTGGTGAGACACTCAGCTGGGGCTAACTGAAGGTCTGACTGGGGTTGGAGGAGCCATTTGTTGGCTGCCTGGAAAGCTAAGGATGGAGCCAAGAGGCTCCAGTTGTCCCACATGTGGCCCTCTCCAAGACACTGCCCCCTGAACTCTCATGTAGGACGTCGTGAACACATTTTAGAACCACCTTGTCTTGGTACAGTGCAGGGCATGGAAAGTTCTAGTATACACTATGTATACACAGGCAAATTCAATTTCAAACACTCAAGCCAGTTCTTACCTGCCTGGTGACGGTTCCAAGGATCATTGCCTACACAAAGCTGTGTTCCTTTTCATCTTTATTTTGTCCTTCCATTCTCACCTGGCACCTAGAAGACAAACTGAGGCTCTCCTCTCTCGCCTTTATCGTTTATTTGTGGTTGGCCAAGCTGGGTGGGCAAGAAGGCTGAAGCTGTGAGTCTGGCTTGTTTGTGACGCTCTGCACTTCATATGAATCCTAGTTGGACAGTGCGCTGAGAACTGGTACTCAGTAGTCACGTGACCTTCATTGTTTTCTCCCCTTGATCCCTTACTGGGCAGTCTTATATCAGACGCTTGCTCTCAGCAGACGCTAGCTACACTGCTGTAGTTACTGTGTGGTTCCATTTGGAGCAAACTTAGGATAGACTTCTGGAAAGTCCACACCACTGGAGAGGGGTTGGCACTGGAGACAGGACACAAGAGCAAGTCCAGAGAGGTCGATGAACAGTCTGAATGGGAGACACTTGCTGGGCCTCTGGGTTTAGGACAGAGCAGCCCAGCATATTTTGAGGTAGAGGCATTTGCCAGATAAAGAACAGAAAAGCAGTGGATGACGTAGAAGTTTTGAATAGAGAAGAGAAAGAAACGCCTATATGTTATTAACAAAGGTATGAATTGGTTTAAGAGACTGTGTTTGTTCTCCTAGTAAAAGCAAACTGGACAGATGAGAAAAAGTGGACTGGATAGGGCCTAGAGCCCCAGAAACTTCTAGAATAAGTGGAAAATCTTTCAGGCAATGGAATAAGGCCGAGCATTATTTATGTTTATTTCTATTGTTTAATCCTCACAACACTCTGGTTGGTGGCTGTTAAAACTTCCTCTAAAGCTAGGGAGTCCCACCTTTCTTATGGCCCTGCAGTCCGAGGGCAGGGTTAGAAAGCAGGATTGTCAGGCTTACCACTTCATCTCACTGCAAAGGCAGCCTGGGATGACAAGACTGGGAGTGAAACTGGGCAATCTAGAAACACTCCCAACTTAGAGCTAAGGGCCTCTGTATAGGTCCACAGCAAGGGGAGGGAATCCATAACCCAGGCTGCCATTTAAACGCACACCTGGATTTACACCCTGCACACGCTTCTCAGTCCTCTGTACTCTGAGGAAAGAACCCTTTGAAGAACGAACCTTCCACTTCCGTTTGGTTGACAAGACAGCGGTTTTGTTCTTTCTTGGTTTTAGCGGCATTGTGTGGGTTCAGTCTTGGCTGTGGGCAGAGAAAGCAGTGTTGCAGGGAACGTGCCTTCATGAGAAACCTGGGGCACAAAAGTCGCACACTTCATGTTTAGCTGCTTCTACTTTGGGAGGCCTCAGAGAATCCTGACGTAGAAACACATGCGCAGTGGAGACCAGGCCAGGCTAGGCGTCATGCCCAATGTCTCTTGGCTTTTCTCACTTCTGTGTTGTTTTCTGTTGGTTTTCCGCAGAACATCTTCAAGAGACCTTCACTTCCCTGGGCTACCGTGTCCAGCCTTTCTTGTTTCCCAAGTCACGTGACATAACCCAGATCGTTCGCCGATTTGCCTGTATGACCCAACATCAAGACTATGACAGCTTTGTATGTGTTCTGGTGAGCCTAGAAGGCTCCCAAAGCATGATGGGCAGAGATCAAGTTCGCTCAGGGTTCTCCTTGGATTGTGTCAAGAACATGTTCACGGGGGACACGTGCCCTTCTCTCAGAGGGAAGCCAAAGCTCTTTTTTATTCAGAACTACGAGTCGTTAGGTAGCCAATTGGAAGATAGCAGCCTGGAGATAGATGGGCCATCAATAAAAAATGTGGACTCTAAGCCCCTGCAACCCAGACACTGCACAACTCACCCAGAGGCTGATATCTTTTGGAGCCTGTGCACAGCAGACAAATCTCACTTGGAGAAGCCCTCCAGCGCGTCTTCTGTGTATCTGCAGAAACTCTCCCAGCAGCTGAAGCAAGACAGGTGAGCCGCTGGGGTCTGTGCCCTCCACCTTTATCCTTGACCACATGTTTATCCGTGCCTGGTCCGATGGACTTCGACAGGACAGACTTTCCCTCCCCAGTTCAGATTGCTTTGGGAGGAGGGGGGGGGATGATAAAGACTCAGCACAGCTTATGACTACTTTGCGTTAGTCAGCTTGTATTTTGGATGTATTTATTATACTCTCCTAACATAAATTGAGCTTTATATAGGTGTGTATTTTAGAAAAAGCACAGCGTATACACTGTAGGGTTCAGTGTTGGCCTGGTTTCACATGGTCCCACAGACGGTCTTGGTTTTCAGAGACAATGGGATGACTGCAAACATTTTTGATTTTTATTAGGAGGAGGGAACCGTCACCGCCCTAGCTTCTATAAATGGAATGAAGCTACAATGTTCAAGTATAGGACTAACTTGCCCTTTCAAATTTGCTCCGCAATTACAAAGGATAACAATGTTGCTTAGCTCTCAGTCAAATGCTGCCTTCCAAGGACTCGGGTGCTGCCCCAGCTTTCTCAGCCTCCTCAGTGGTGGCTCAGCAGGGAGTGTGGGGGCTTGGAGGGGTGCAACACTTCAGAGTAGGTGCTCCGGGAACCAGGGGTAGCTTTGGCCTTTATAGTCTTTCTCTCTTTGCATGGGGTTATCAGGTGGGTTGTTCCCTAGCTGGTGTGTTCTCAGAATAAAATCCCACTGTCTCTGTGGAAGGAGGCTCTGGCCACTGGTCCAGAGTACTGCCAATTGTTTGGATCATTTGCTAAGCAATGTACGGATCATTTAAAAGGATGAGTTTCAAAGGACTTTCATACCTGTTAGCTGACTCTCCCCTAATGACAATCTGTCTTCTCTTTGGTGTTTGCACATCTTTAAACTTTGCCTTTCTCTTCCTCTAGGAAACGCCCACTCGTGGATCTCCACGTTGAACTCATGAACAAAGTGTATGCGTGGAACAGCGGTGTCTCTTCTAAAGAGAAATACAACCTCAGCCTGCAGCACACTCTGAGAAAGAAGCTCATCCTGTCTCCTGCATGAAAACCCCAGACCTTCCGAGTTCTTGGTATATCACGCAGGGTGGTGGCTTGGAGCTGGCAAACCTCCTGATGGCTTGGGAGCAGACCTTGAAGGTTACTGCTGCTTCTGGCTCTGCCATGAGTCCTGGCTGCGGGTTCTGCTGTGCACAGGCGTGAGCGATATACTCCTGTGCCCGTGAAGCGTCTCACTCCAGACACTGTGCCTTTAATGCTGTCATGGACTGAATCCTCCAAGACTATGAGGCACAGTAAACTTCCCTGCTTGCATTCTTTAGTCGGATGTTTTGCCACAATGACCCAGCTCCACATTTATATTCTTTTTCTGCAAAAAACAAATCTCATTATGTCCATTTAATATTTACAGTATAATGCTTTGTAACACATATAGATAGAAAAATAGTTACCTGTGAGCACAGGAGAGCTGGCCCTGACCCTCAGCAGCTATGGAATGGCTTGGGTGAAGGAGAACTAGCCCTGCTCCTTGAAGGCTGTAGTGCTTTGGAGAGTAGTCTGTCCCATGCCTGGGCAGCACAGTAGAGCCAGACCCAAGAACAGAACAGTGTGTGGGAGAGCTCGCCCTGGTTGGCTCAGGATCAGGAGAACAGGTGGGCTGACCAACTTGGGGCTTTGAGTTGACCCACCCCAGCATCCACATCGTCTGTGAACTGTTGGAGCATGTGAAGGGGCTGGTCCTATAGAAGTAAGGCTGCAGGATGTCCATGATACAGGACAACAACAGAGTATCTGAGAAGGGTCCCTGTGAGAATCCAGTATTGATAGTGTACCAGAAGCCAGAGGCCTCGAACCAGACCAGTGTAAGTAAAGATGTAAGGACACACAGGAATACTGTGGGACACACTGGGACACACACATGCTTTTATGGAGATTTTTTTATTTTTTGTTTTTGTTTTTTGTTTCTTTGGCAGGAACAGATTGCAAGGCCAGAGAGTAGATAAGGAAGCTGGAGACATGAGTGGGGTTGGGGTTCATGATGTTGAATTCACAAAGAATCAAAAAAATCTTAAAAAAAAAAAAAAAAATGGTTGCCTAGTGAGATTAGCTTATTTATAATTTATATAGCTAGCTTTTTTTTTCTTTGCAACAAGAGCAGATAGAATTTATTTATTTATTAAATACTTTTGAAACAAGGTTGTAATGTACATAGCAGAAGTCCTGCCATACCAGTACTAGCGTGGGGGAGGCCAAAGGATCACATGTTCTGAGCCAGTCTAGGTATGTAGTAGCTGTGTAGTGAGATTGCGTGTTTGCCTGTTTGTGAGAGAGAGGAGAGAGATAAATCCCGACACGTGTAACACAGTATAATTTTATTAGCTGCTATAAACATGGTTATTTTGCTTTGTATACTCTTGAGTAACCTAATCGTATAATCTCTATCTGTATTTAAGAATAGTAGTCAGACCCCTCCCCTCGGGGTCTAGGGATCTGTTCCATAGAGGAGGCAGAAAGACTGTGAGAGCCAGAGGTGGTGAAGGACTCCAGGGAAGCTGCATCTTCCAGACAGAACGGGACCCATGCACATGTGACAGACAGCAC
Source organism: Mus pahari (assembly GCF_900095145.1). Taxonomy (NCBI): domain Eukaryota; kingdom Metazoa; phylum Chordata; class Mammalia; order Rodentia; family Muridae; genus Mus; species Mus pahari. The sequence goes on from NC_034594.1 coordinate 37,921,041, forward strand.
AGGTTCAAACCAGACAGAGTCCCAGCACTGAGAAAGGGAGTAGGAAGTTGTGGGCCGTTGTGCTCACACACGAGCACAGTGGGAATCAGGAGTGTTCAGCCCTCAGGGTTGCCTCTCAAGGGCAGAGATGTGTAACCTGTTTCTGCCCAGAAGGCCGGAACAATGCGATTCGTAGCTGGTGGCCTCTGCTCTATTTGTATTGCCAAGCCACACTGCCTCCCTCAGACTCAAGTTCACGTCAGTCTATTGGCAGTCTGCCCTCCCTGCCACCCTCATCAGGACACTGTTTACCCTGAGCCTGCTCCCTCAGTTAATCCAGAGACCCTATCTGTATGGAAGATTTTGTTTGTACTCTACAAGAGCTTCAGTATAGCCGTCTCTTAAGCTTCTCTGTACACACAGGACCAATTAAACTAGAAACTAGTTTGAAATTGTGCTGCGCCTAAAATAAACTACCCAGTGCCAGACTCCAGAAGTTTGGACAAAAACTGTCCACTGAGTCATGTTGAGACAGACTTTCTTCTTGTTTCTCTTGGATCAACACCCTGCTGGCTGAGGTATTTGCAGAGATCCCCAGAACAGGGAGGTTGTGCAATAGATAGGTGCTGAGAAAGAGAAATCAGTTTTCTCCAGTGGAGTGTTATTGAACATATCCACTACGCATCAGGGCAGGCCCCACACCCAGGAGTAATTGACTAACATAAAACAAACCCCATGTGTTTGTCTTTTTATTGATTTTCTTTTTTTTCCTTTCTCTTCTTTCTTTCTTCCTTTCTTTCCTTCTTTCTTTCTTTCTTTGGTTTATTTGCTTTGCTTTTCAAGTTTTTTCATTTTTGAGAGAGAGCACAAGAGAACATGAAGTTATACGAGTGGGGGGTTGGGAGTTGGGAGGATGGGGAAGAGCAGGGAGGGAAAAAGAGCATCTCACGGGACTGTTTCAAGGACCAAGTGTGAGGGGCTTTACAACCATTTTTGAGCTGTGTTCTTAATTAGCTATATCATTAATTGTATCATTAGACCACAGTGTAACAGGGCTGTTTTGGAAGGACTGAGTCAAACTTTGAAAAGCTGATGGGATTTGGCAGGTCGTGATAGAGAAGAGAGTGTAAGCCAAGGGAAGGGGCAGACGGGAGGTGCACAGTGTGCTTTAGAAACCTTGAGTGTGACTTCTAGCTGGGGCAGATGTGCACAGTGATGGTGTCAGTGATGGATAGCGTCAGGAGGTGGATGTGGTCCTGATGTGGAGAAGGCCCCACTTTTTTCCCTTAGCTAGTTGTCTTGTAAGATATTTCTCCTTACTTTCATAGTAGGATCTTTGATTACTTCTTTGTTCCTTTTGTAGACAGAATTAGGTTTTTTGTTTTTCACCGACTTTGTTTTTTTCCTGAAATATTTTAGACATAGTAAAAGATAATTATGTATAGAAGACAATGAATACCCATTTTAAATAAAATGTTCTAAACTTGTATATGAATACTCTTAATATAGTTCTTTAAGGCACTTATCTTTAAGTGGTATGTACCCTAAAATATTTCAAACTAATAGTTAGCCAAGCATATGGTTAAATCCATAGTTATGATGGGCTACCAAGAATTAACATTTTATGTATAAGTAAGAACATATATTAATTAACAGGCATTTAAACATTTGGTCCCCAGGCGTGCTGTTTAAGATGTGTGGCCTCGTGAGAGGAAGTATGTCACTGGGGGGCAGGCTTTGAGGTTTCAAAGGCTTATACCACTTCCAGTTTGCTCTGTATTTATTGAATGTACTGTTGTATAATATATATAATATTTTATATATTGTAATATATGTAGAAATATTTATTGGAGGTAAAATGAAAACTGAGAAGCCCGCATTCCACATGTGTGCTCTGTGGAGGTCATTTCATATTTAGATTGTGACTGTAGATGTGATGGCTGGGGTGCTAACCCTCACAGCTATGGAGATAATGACTATACAGTAGGAGGCAGCTGAGTGATGAACAAGTGGCAGAATCAGCCAGGCATGGTAGTTCCTACAGAGGCAGGAGGTTTGCCACAAGTTTGAGACCAGGCTGTGTCATGCCCCATCCCTGGTGAAAAGGGAGCAGAATCAACAGGCTGCCCCGGATTACCGACCTTGGACCTTCATACACGAAGGAAAATAACGGGATTTAGGGGCAGCAAGATGGCTCGCTCAGTGGTAAAGGTGTTTCCTGCCAAGGCTGAACACTGAATCCCCAGGAAGGAGTGCTCCAGCGTCAGAAAGCTGTCCACTGATCTCCACAAGGGTGCCTCCCCCATGCAGTGTATGTGAACAAAATCAATGTTATATATATATATATATATATATATATATATATATATATATATATAAACACAGAAAAGATTGCCAAGATGAGAGTCATTTTAGACACTGTAATAGTTTGCACATTGCACATCTGTGATATTTTGAGTTAATTTTGTTAAAAGCTAAGATTCGTTTGCAGATTTTTTTTTTTCATGTTTTTTGGCTTGTTCTGCATCACGTGCTGAAAGAGCATTTTCCAGTTGAATGGCTTTGATGCTTTTCAGAGGTAAATGGGTTGCGTTTGCAGGGTCTGTTTGTGAACTTAACTGTGTCCTGTTGATTCACTGATGTGTTATTTCAGAATCATACCACCTCGGTTGCCGTAGCTTTACATTAAGCCCTGATGTAAACGATGCTGGGGGGATGGAGAGTTCTGCTGGAATATGTTTTCTCTTTTGTTTTGTGGAGGGTCTTTTTTTCTGACACACTCACTGTGGGATTTATCTTCTGCCTCTGCCTGCTGGGTGCTGGGATTCCAGACATAATTGCTCTGTTTCATTTTAAGGAATTAATACATTAAAAATTATTTCTTTTAAAAAGGTCTGATGTCTTTGATATTTATCACAGCACATGTATGACATAGAACCTGTTTTGTCTTCTTTTCATTTGTGGGGTGTGCCTGCATGTTTTTATATTACGCTAAACATTCACATTTTCCCACTATTTAAGCAAAGGGTAAACAAAACGAAACAAAACAATACAATCTGTTTCTTTTTAATCAGATTGCCAAAATCTAGTAAATATGAGTGAAGAGTCATGTTTGATATTTGAACTCTGGGAAAGACCAGTACTTTCTGTGTTTCTGTATATAATATTTATATGTGCCTTAATGAACCTTGCAAGCCAAGTTGATTTTTCTTCTCTCTCTCTCTCTCTCTCTCTCTCTCTCTCTCTCTCTCTCTCTCTCTTCCTCTCTCTCTCTCTCTCCTTTTTTTCTGACCCTGTTACTTTCACGTCCACAGTGTCAGGGTTACAGCCCCCACCCCACCCGCCCAGTTTATGGCAGGCAAGCCTTCTACCAAATGATCTCATCAGCCTTGATCTTTCTTCTCTAAAATTGATTTTTACTGGCTTGTGTTTACTGTGCCAAGTATGAGTTTCGTCAGGGTGATACTTGTGTGGATATATATAATGTCTTTTGAAGGTCTCTATTCCCAATATTACCCACTCAGATAGTCTTTCTCCCTTTCTCTGTCCAAATCTCTAATAGTTCTCTCTCTTCTCTCTTTTCATGTCCCCTCCTGCCTGGATCCTGCATAGGAGAACCGGCCTTTTTCAGTCTGTGCTATTTTCATAAACATGGTGATTTCCAGTTCCACCCATTTCCCTGCCATGGCAGTTCCATTCTTTGTGTCTAAAGCCAGCATCAGTATAGCATACTTTGTCTAGTCTTTACTCATTATCCACTGGTAGGCACCCAGGCCAAGTCCCTAACTTGGGTATTGTGGGCAGTGCCCAGGTGAGCATAGAAGTGGAGTTTAATTGAGCTGAGTTCCATTCACTTGGGTATAGCCTCTAAAGTGGTGTAGACAAGTTACATAATAATTCTGTCTTCAATCCTAAAAATGTTATGCAGAGAACTGTGTTGTTTCCATGTTTGTCAGTGCATTCCATGTGTACTTGGTGTCTTTGAAGGCCATGTCCCCAGGGGCTTACAGATGGCTGTGAACCACCTTGTGGGGACCAAGAGTTGAAGCTGGGTCCTCTGGAAAAGTAGCCAGTGCTCTTAACTACTGAGCCATTTCCCCTGCCTCTAATTTCAGTTTTGAGGGGGAGGGAGGGTACTCTACACTGATTTACAGTTCCTTTCTCCTCTCGGGATCCTGGTGTCTGTTGGTTTGTCTTTTCCTGTGATAGCCATTCTGACTAAGATGAGAGAAAAGTCTCAGCCCTTTGGGTTGATTGACAAGTCCCTGATGGCTAAAGACGGTGACCACACGTTTCCCTATATTCATCGATCGTTGGTCCATCTTCAGTTAGAAAGTGTCTATTGATCAGATTATTTGTTCTCATTGTTCCGTTTTTTTCATTTATTTTATATCTTGGCTATTAATTCCCTCTCGGATGAGTAGCTGGCCAAGATCCCCCCATGGTAAGTGGTCTCTTCATTCTCTAGCTCTCCCCTTTTGCTGTATTTGTATTGAAAAGTTCTCCTTAGTGTTTCCCAAGCAACTGGAGTTCTACTTGGGAACCTATTACCTGTGTTTACATCTGAGGCCCCTTCCCCCAAGCCCCCACCCCCCACCCCATAGCCCCTCCCCCCCAGTCTTCCTGTAGTAGTTTCAGATTTTCAGGTCTTGTGGTCAGGTTTATTTTGAAGCTTTTTCTTCTTTTTAAACAGAATGAGAGATAATGATCTAGTTTCATTATTTTACATGTGACTATCCAGTTTTCATAGCAACATTGTTACAAAGGTTCTTTAATGTTTATTTGTGACACCCTTTTTAAAGAGTTACCTGTCTGTGACTGTGGGGCTCATTCTTGGGTCCTCGGCTCTAGTTCGTTGATCCGAGCATTTCCCTGGGTTGCTCTTATGTGGCTCTGTCATATCAGTTACAATGAGCTATTACAATGCCAAGCAGGACTGAGTTGTTCGTGTTTCCATCCAGTGTTAGAATGTTAGGGATTTTGTTTGGTTCTTACGAACATCACTGGACGTTTTGTTGGGACTGCACTTGCTCTGTATTACTCTGTATAAACAGCCATCCTTCTGTATTAGGTCTGGTGACCATGAGTGAGCGTGAGGAGTCTTTGCGTTGTCTAGTGGCTTCCTCCGTTTCTTTCTTCGATGTTTTTAAGTTTTCCTCAGTGCTCTTTCACTTCCTGGTTGGACTGAGGACTAAGTTTTGGTTTTGGTTTTAAGTTGCTGTCAGTGAATATTTGTTTTCCCTGATTGAGTCTATTGATTTTTTTTAATTGATTTTGTACCTGGCACTCTGCCAGAAGTTTATAAGCATGTTCTGATGATCTGAGCATCATCTTCAAGGGTCTTTTAAGAGCAGCTCCTCATATCGTCTTCTGATGAGGGGTGAGAGCTACACCTAGCTGTGAGTATAAGGATATGTATTTAGAATGCTGTTAGGAGTTGTGCTGGTCTAGTAAAGTGGCTTGAGTATGTTCTCTAAGGTCAATGACTTCGTTAGCTCCAGGTAGTTGACTAAATTCTCAGTACCAGGCTTGATACTGGCACTTCTGTTGAGTGGGCCTTAAGTCCATTTAGAGAGCTGTTGGTTACCACCAAGGAATGAGTGCCACCACTGCACCTTTAGGAGTATCTTTCAGAGTTAGCTGGTTGTTATTGTGGTTCATGCAGCACACAGACCATCCTAGAAAACCACAGCTGGCCCAAATACAGCGAATAGCGGATTGTGGGGTGCCCAGCCCCAGTGGATAAATCTACAACACAACTCCTGCACCTAAGACTGGGGGAACATCACTGAAAGAAGAGCAGAAACGTTATAAAAGCCGGGGACTTGCAGGTGTGCTATGAGATTATGTTTCCTAGAAATGACAGAGAAGCTCCACCATGATACTTGTAATTGCTACTCCTGGTTGTCAACTTGACTAGATCTGGAATGAACTACAATCCAGAACTGGAGGGCTCACCTGTGATCCAGATCTTTAGGCTAGAAGACACAAGTTTCTGACCTGGATCTTGACATGGAGATCTTGAGGCACAGTGGCCATGAAAAGCTTAGGCTCAGACAAGGTCGTACACACCCTTAATCCCAGACCACTGAGGCAAGGAGATCTCTGAGTTCAAGGTCAGCCTGGGACAAAGCAAGTCCCAGATCAGGCATGGTGGTTCACACATTTAATCTGGGCCACACCTTCTGCTGGAGACCTAGGTAAGGACCTTGAAAGAAACATTTGCTCTTCTTCACCACTTGTATTTACTTGCCAGCACATCTCTGTGCCGGAATCTACTTCTACAGGAGACCAGCCAAAACAACTAGCCTCTGGTTAGCTACTAGATTCTTGGACTTCCCAGCCACAGCCGCCCATTGTTGGTTTAGTTGGACCGAGGGCTGTAAATCATCACAACACATTCCCTTAATATATACCTTTTGTCCTTTTTGCTTATTTGTGTTTCAAGACAGGGTTTCTTCTGTGTAGCCCTGGCTGTCCTGGCACTCACTCTGTAGACCAGGATGTCACTCTCTCTTTCTCTCCCCCACTCCCCAAGCCACACACACACACACACACACACACACACACACACGTACTGAGAGGAAAAATTATACAGATTTAAGGTTTGGGGATGTAAAACTAAGAAAGTAGGTTTTAAAATTCAAAGGCNGCTAAGACTAACAGACCATAGAAAAAGGAATGCAAGAAATGCAGGAACCAGCCCAGGCTATCAGGATTAACTCATAAACCTTCTGGCAGGAAGGCACCTCCCCCAGCTTACTCAGGGTCACACATTAATCAGATGTCCCCCAGACCCTGATAAGCCTCAGGCTTCTGGAATCCTGAACGCCCCAGCCGGCACGGACTATTCTGCTGTGACCTCACTGCTATGTTTAAATGGGCCAATCACCTGTAGCCACACGAACTCTCCCCGTCCCCCCCGACCCTCACCCCATAAAAACCCCCTTCTACTGAGAGTCCGGGTCGACTTCCTTTGTCTCCTGCGTGGGACACGTGTCGACCCAGAGCTCCGCCAATAAAACTACCTCGTGCTTTTGCATCAAGAAGTGTCTCCAGCGTTCTTCAGGGATTCCCTGTATCCGCGACTTGAGGGGGCTCCCCTTTTGGGGGTCCTACAGTACACATTTGTCTCCACTTGTGTTACTCTGAGCACTAGCAGCTGTTTTAAGTATTTATCATATATCAATTTGGTTGATTTTCATAACCCTCATGTGCAGAAATTATCAACACAAGTGATATTTTTCAAACAATAAAATTAGTAAATGACAAAGCACCGAGTCAGGCAATAAGGAACAATTGCCTGACTGGGTGTGATTGAGTCAGGTGTGACTCAGACTTGGGGACTGAGAGTCCCAGGAAGCTGAGGTAGAGAAGGGCCTTCTCTACTGGATTGTGGTGACTTCCACAAAGGGTTGGAGGAAGGAGATTCATGTGCCCTGAGCAGTTGGCTTCCGGTCCACATTGTGTCTGGATTGGTCGGGAGCCTGGCTAAAACCAAGCTTCCTGGTTTGCCCTGGTGGCAGCAGGAAGAGGCTGCCTCCTAGTGGCTGGAGGGGAAGGAGTTAATGTCTATAGAGCACTTGCTTTGTGTAAAACTTTGTATGCAAACATCACCCGAGTTCTTAGTGGGAGGCAGATCCATCTGAGACTAAAGGCCAAGCTCATTCCAGGATAGAAAGGCAGGGAGACTCTTTGGGGACACAAGAAGGGAGGGGAGCCCCTCCCCTTGGCATCTGGTTGAAGTTAAATGCCAACAAGGAAGCAAGAATCCCAGGACAATTAATAACTACTTCAGGACAATTAATAACTACTTCAGGACAATTAATAACTACTTCAGGCCCCCTTCCCATCCCACCTGCAAGTCTAGAATTTTCTGGGACTCTCACTAGAAACCCAGTTATAGAAAAAGACATGGCTTAGCAGTTAAGCACACTGTTCTTCCAGAGGTCCTGAGTTCAATTCCCAGCAACCACGTGGTGGCTCACAACCATCTGTAATGGGATCCGATGCCTTCTTCTGGTGCGTTTAAAGACAGCTACATTGTACTCACATAAAATAAATAAATAAATCTTTAAAAGAAAAGAAAAGAGGAGAAAAGAAAAGAAAAGAAAAGAAAAACAAAGCAAAGCAAAAGACATGTACTAAATCCTGGTTGCAACTCTTGTAGTTCCTGGTTTAACCATTTGAGACTCCTATCCGGGGCACTTCTGGAGACACCCTATAATATCACTAATTGAAATGGAAAGAAAAGACAAGACTGAGGAAAAGGCTTCATGGCTAAGAAGACTTGCTGTGCAGGCAAGAGGACTTAAATTCAAATTCCCTAGCACCCATGTAAAAGTGGGGCATGACTGTGTGTGCCTGTAACCCCAGAGTTGCACAGAGAAGATGGTTGGCTCATGGGAGCTTCATGGCAAGCCTGCCTGGCTGAAATGGTGAGAATCATTTAAATCATTAAATGGTGAGTTCCCATTCAGTGAGGGACTCCACCTCACACCTTCCTCTGCGTGAACACCTACCTGCACATTACTACTTCATTTCTTGTTCTGGGCTGTGAATTATTTACAAGTGTGTTATTTAGTTTGCAAATAGTTAGAAGATTGTTCTTTACATTTTCCTGTTGTAGCAAATTCCTGGCCACTGACACCCAATCATATCTTTGGCAGAATCAAGGGTATTTGACACCAGTGGTTTTTGTGAATTTCATGCCATCTGTGACAGATACCTAATAATTCCACCAGAGGGCAGCAAGGAAATATAAACAGGAGATGTCCGAGTCTAAAAGAGGGAAAGGGAAACTGGAAAGGGGGTTGGGTTGAAATTGAAAGAAGTTGATGCAAAACTCTACACAGTTTTTATCTTACAGTATAGTTTATACTTTTTGTTTTGTTTGTTTTTCAAGACTGGGTTTCTCTGTAGCTCTGGTTATCCTGGAACTTGCTCTGTGGCCAGGGTGGTTTGTGCCAGGATGAACTTGAGGTCCCCATGCCTCCCCTTCGCTGGGGTAAAGGTGCACACCCTCATTGTCTGGCTATTTTATACTCTTTTATCTTCTGGTTTTTACACAAACACACGGGCAATATCTATGCAATGGTAAAGTGACGGCTGTTGAATTATGTAGCCTTATTGAGGGCATTTAAGCCAATTTTTGGTTATTTTATTTTTACATATATGAGTATTTTGTTTACACAAATCTAGGTTCACCACATGCATGCCTGGTTCCAGAAAGAGGTCAGAAGAGGGCATTGGGTCCCCTGGAACTGCAGATATGGAAGGTTGTGAGCAACTATGTGGGTTCTGGGAACCAAACCCAGCTCTTTTGCGATAGAAACAAGTGCCGTAAACTGCTGAGCCATATCCCTAGTCCCAAAACATTTTTCAAATTGCATTTATTATTTATTTACTTGCGTATGTGTTTGAGTAAGTGTGTATGTGTGTGGGCCATGTCTGGCGTGTGTGTGTGTGTGTGTGTGTGTGTGTGTGTGTGTGTGTGTTCAGAAGACAATTATCAGGTACTGCTCCTGTTCTCACAGCACACAGGTCCCTTGGATCAAACTCAAGCCATCAGGGGGCAGCAGGCATGGCAGCTAAATCACCTCCCTGGCTTGGCTTTTGGCATTTTAAGATGACTTCTGGTGAATATCCAATACATTTGTAATCTGAAAAATATTTGGGAGGGGCACGTTCATCAATTTATTATAAAGGATGTTTATATATGTAAATAACATCCTTTAGAACAAAGGAAGGGAAGAGAAAGTTGGGGTGCAGGAGGCAATGTGCAGAGCTTCCATGTCCTCTTGACATGGCCGCCCCCAGAGTCTACTATTCAGATCTTCTCTAAACATGTGTGTGTGTGTGTGTTTGACTGTGTGTATGAATGTGTATGTGTGTCTGTGTGTGAATGTGTCTCTGTGTGTATGTGAATGTGTGTAAATATATTTATGTGTGTGTCTGAATGTGTCTCTGTGTGTATGTGAATGTGTGTGAATGTATCTATGTGTGTGTGAGTGTGTGACTGAATGTGTATGTGTGTGTGTGTATGTGTGTCTGTGTGTGAATGTGTCTCTGTGTATGTGAATGTGTGTAAATATATTTATGTGTGTGTCTGAATGCGTCTGTGTGCATGTGTGTATGTGTGTGTATATATATATATAT
>NC_034594.1:37931288-37942483 GCF_900095145.1 Mus pahari
TCTTCCTCTACAGCACTCCATTTATTCTCTGAGAGGTCTCTTACTGAGCCTAGAGCTCACTGGTTGTCTAGACTGTCAGTGTGAGCTCCGGGATCTGTTTTTTTCTGCTCTCTTCCAGCACTAGGGTTTCAGGTGCAGACACGCACACCAGGCTTTGGAAGGAGCAGGGGATCTGTACTCAATTCTTCATGCTTAAGAAGCAGGAACTTTACCTCCTGAGTCATCTGCCCAGCACAAAAGTCATTTAAACACATGTTCTTAATGATGTGAGATGAGATAGAGCCACCCTGGGAAAGAATCCAACATGCCCAATGTGTCCCGACTTCTGGCAGGAAAGTCTTATTGGCATTAGCCACATATACCATCTTGGTGACCCTGAAGTTGTACCTTGAAGGTGGCCAAGAGATGCCCCACTCTCTTTTGGGTGAGTGAGTTATAGGATGGCTCTGGAGGTGGCTTGGTGGGATTATAGGGGTTCCGTTGTTCGTTTTCCAGACTGGGTCTCTTTATGAAGCTCTGGCTGGCCTGGAACTCCCTATGTAGACCAAGCTGTCCTCGAACTCACCAAATCTTCTTCTTCACGTCCCCTGGGTACTGGGATTAAAGGTGTGTACCCACCAGGACTGGCTGGGATGTAAAATCAGGACCTACTTGGGTTGCACAGGGCTGTTTCATGTTGTTTTGTTTGTTTGGTTTGGTTTGGTTTGGTTTTTGTAAAGGGCGTGTGTGTGTGTGTGTGTGTGTGTGTGTGTGTGTGTGTTTAAAAGTGTACACTGATTCCTACTTTGTAGCTGGGAATGAAGAAGGGACCTAAGCAAATGTTGATTGGTTAGAATTTTTGCTTCTCAGCTGGAGGAAAGTTTTATACCAGATTTCTCAGTGAGGGGGTCCTTTCTGTTCCTAGTCCCCATAATTTTCCCTATCTTTCTATCCAGACTCATGGTCATAAGCAAAATGTGGGAGCAGAGGTGAGAAGACAAGATAAATAGGAGAGGGGCATAGTGTACTGTTAGAATGTCTACCTCACATGTTCAATCCCTATCATAGAGAAGAGACACCACGACCGAGGTAGTTCTTACAAAAGAAAACATTTAGCTGGGACTGGCTTGAAGCTCAGAGCGAGCACTGGAAAGGGTTACCTCACACAGCAGGGGGTGGTTCTGCGTCTTCTGACTGGAAGGACACACAGCAGAGGAGGGAATTAGAGTTGACAGCTGCCATCGATCGCTGCTGATGTGCACTGCTCTGTGCAAGGATACAGCACAGCCTGGGCTATCAGAGATGACGTGGTTAGAAGAAGGTCCAGGGGAAGAGGCAGCTCTTGGAATCTCATCAAAGCCACCTTACTAGAAACTTCGGAAACACCAGGTTTCTGACTGAAGATGCAAACAAAGCTAAGCAGAGACTTGAACGAGAGACACTGTAGTGGTTTTAATGAGAATGTCCCCATAGACTCTTGTATTGGAACGTGGTTCCCAGTTGGCGGCCATGTTTGGGGAGGGTTAGGTGTTTGGCCTTGCTGGAGGAAGTGCATTGTGGGGCAGCTTTGGGATTAAAGCCTCACTGGTTTGAGCTAGCTCTTTCTGCTTTGTGCTCTCAGCTTTCTTCTCCAGAGGCCATGCGCGCCTGAGGCTTGCTGCCATGCCTCTCTCCCAGGACAGACCTTTTTCTCTCCTGAACTGTCCGGCAGAATACACTCTCTTCCCATTACAAGTTGTCTTTGCTCATAGTGTTTTTAGCACAGCACCAAAAAAAAAAAATAAGAAAAAAAGAATGTAGCTAATACATGCACCTTAGGCTGGCCAGTTGTGGTGGCCTCACATTGGAGGTAATATTTCAGGTTGGGAAAGCATAAGGCAAAGGCCCACACAGGAGAGGCTGAGAGGACAACTCGGTCTTCAGAGGGGCAGCTGCAACTGAGGGAACCCCAAAATATCCCCGAGAAGGCTTGGAGCATCTTTCCTTTCCTTTCCTTTCCTTTCCTTTCCTTTCCTTTCCTTTCCTTTCCTTTCCTTTCCTTTCCTTTCCTTTCCTTTCCTTTCCTTTCCTTTCCTTTCCTTTCCTTTCCTTTCCTTTCCTTTCTCCTCTTCCTCTTCCTCTTCCTCTTCCTCTTCCTCTTCCTCCTCCTCCTCCTCCTCTCCTCTCCTCTCTTTTTCTTCTCCTTCCCTTTCCTTTCTTTTCTCTTCTTTTATTTTTCTCCCTTCCTTCCTTCCTTCCTTCCTTCCTTCCTTCCTTCCTTCCTTCCTTTCTTTCTTTCTTTCTTTCTTTCTTTCTTTCTTTCTTTCTTTCTTTCTTTCTTTCTTTCTTTCTTTCTCCTTTTTAAGACAGGGTTTCTCTGTGTAGCCCTGGCTGTCCTGCAACTCACTCTGTAGACTAGGCTGGCCTCAAACTCACAGAGATCCTCCTGCCTCTGCTTCTGCCTCCCAAGTGTTGGGATTAAAGGTGTGTGCCACCACACCTGGTCAGGGAATCTTTCAAGACAAATGGAGAACTTGTTCTATTTAAAGAAACATGACTTGATATGTGGGCGGTTGCTTAAAAACCAAGTGATGATTCTACAGGGGAGTTACATCCACTGCAGCCCAGCTGGCACGGAGACATTCATTCTCTTGACCTTTCTGAACCCCAGTTCTCAAGGGTTATTTTATGTTTTGGTTATGACAAACATTTGAAAGGGTTATTCAGACAATAATTGAAATCAAGTGTGGGGGTGTGCATGCACCTGCAATATCAGCATGTGGGAGGCTGAAGCAGTATTGCCTGAATAGGTCTGGTTACAGCCCAGGCACTGGCATTCCTAACAAGCTAGGCCCAGCCACCTCAGTAAGTCAATTAAAGATCAGTAACAGGAAAAGCAGAGAAAAGAGATGTATGTTGTTATGAAATGTAATACAGGTGGGAGTGGGGTGGTACCTGGAGGGCCCATGCCGGGGTGCCCCTGAGAAATCATACCATGCTACAGACCTGGTATAAAGGAAGTAGGGAAGGGAGGGCAGTGAGGGCCTGGAGATGGATAGAGGTAGACAGATGGGAGCAGAGCCATGAAGGCAGAGGACAGAAAGGGGTTCTAGAAAGAGAGATGGCTGGGCACACATGTGATTGGAGAGAGAGAGAAAAAGAGAGAGAACTGGGGTGATGAACAGCCTTTTTATTTGCTGCCAGTAACTGGTGGTGGTAAGTGGTGACAGAAGGAAGCCATTGCCAGGTCCCTGGGGGGAGCCTGGCAGAATCACCTTTAAGCTAACATGTAATCTGGGAAGAGGAACAATGAAGAGAGTCTGGGACCCCCAACTCCATTTCCAGGGGTCTCTGTATGACCTTTAGGTTTAAATGGAGGGCAAAGGGTACATAGCTAAACAGTCTTGGTCAGGCTGTGGTCCCGCCTACCATTGACACTTGGTTGACTGGTCTTCCATTTCATCCTACAAGGTGGTCTGAGGAATTCTCAGAAGTGTACAGTGTCTTTCAAGGAGACAAGTTCTCCCTGTGGCTGCTATCAAGCCTTTTCTTTCCCTCAGCATGAGATTCCCAGGGAAATTCGAATTACATGGGCAACCACTGTTTCTTTTAAAAAATTCATTACAAAAAATTTTCATTACATATTTATTCATTAATGTGTGTGTGTGTGTGTGTGTGTCTAGAAGTCACATGGAACTTATAGGAATCTATTTTCTCCTTTCATCATGTGTGCTGTGGGGATCAAAGTCTGGTCTTTAGGCTTGGCAACAGTTTCCTCTACAAGCTGAGCCATCTTGTGAGCCAGGATCATTATTTCAATAGACTGATAAACAGAGGGTCACAATGGCACTTTAGATAAAAGATCTTCATTCCTGCCAAGAAGATTATAGGAGGATTATGGTTACCACTTTGAGACCAGCTTGGTCTGCATAATATGCACCAGGCCTGGGTGGATCACATGGCCGCACTGGCCTGGCAGAAATAAATACATGCTAAAGAGATGCTTGAGTTAGCCTATCCGACTGCTAAACAGCAGACCCCAGGGAAATAGGGCTTTCTCATGGAGTCTCACCCTGGGAGAAGTAAATGTCACCACCCAGAGGAAGAAAGTGTCTCTCAGAAAGAGATCTTACAGTTCTAACTTGTCAGGTGCCTTACATGATGAACCAGAGCAGGTGGGTGGTGGCTGAGCATGGCAGCAGGTGGCCAGGGCTGCTTAGGTGTGTGTTATCTGCCCTGACCTTCAAGGATAATCAGTGGGGACCCAGGGCAAGGGAGTGAGAGAGTGGGAGGGGAGGAGACGTGAAGAATGAGAGCAAGTCAATCATACTGATCAAGCTCTGAAAACTTTATTCAGGAGCGGTAATATAAGCATGAGCAAGAGGAGGCTCCCAGGGAGGGGAAGAGCCCGGGGGCTCTCTGAAGGTCAGGTGGCAATCTTCAGCTCCTGGAACCAATTGTCACAGTGTCGTCCTCTTTACTCACAAACATTCTTACTGTTATGACCACGAATGTTCTCTCAGGGTTGTTTATGTAAGCCAGAAAATATTCACAAGGCCATGGCTGAGGCCATGGCTCCCGTCATGTATCCTTGACCCTCCAGTTAAACTTCAGCTTCATTTCAGGGACCCAGAAAGGGGATTGGGGGAGCTTTTATATCTCTTGGTTCCTCTTCCCAATGTAGCCACACTGATTAATTTTTCTCTGTTTTCCATTATTAATTTGTCTCTTTCAGTTGGCTTATTAAGGACAGTTGACTAAACCCAAGTTCAGTAACAACGGCGGGTTCACTCTCCCTGTCTGTCTGTCTGTCTGTCTGTCTGTCTGTCTGTCTCTGTCTATCTCTGTGTCTCTCTCTCTCTGTCTCTCTCTCTCTCTCTGTCTTTCTCTGTCTCTCTGTCTCTCTCTGTCTCTCTGTCTCTCTGTCTCTCTGTCTCTCTCTCTCTCTCTCTCTCTCTCACACACACACACACACACACACACACACACACAGGACTCCCTGGGCCTCTTGTATGTCAGGCTTGCTTGTGGCCACACCTCTTGGTTTTCCTCCCTTGTCTTTGCAGGGGGGGGGAGGGGAGAGGGAAGGGCCTCATTGAGGCACCTCTGGTTATGGGCAGTCCTGACACCTCACCTCTGGTGTCACTACACTGTGAAGCTCCTACTTTAGCCGGTGAAGCCTCTGGTGACTTGGTCTTCTGGTTCAGTGTTTGTTGATAAACAGAGAAATTCACGAAACCTTGCTCTGCTTTGTCGGTCTCACATCCGTGAGCCTCTATTCTCAGAGCACCTTGGAGGGCCTTGGGATGCCTTTCAGTTCCATGCTCATGTGCCCTTCTCTCTTTCTGAAAGGGGAGGGGAGCCTACAGATGAGTGGTCTTGTGGGCTTTTGTGGGTTTTGTCTGCTTGTTTGTAGATAGGGCTGACCATACAGCCCTGGATGGCCTTGAACTCGATTCGCAGACCAGGTTGTCATCATATTCACAGAGGTCCACCTACCTCCATGTACCAACCATGCCTGGCCAAATAAATGATCTTATAGTAGCTCACAGATATTTCCGAGCCCACCTGACACTGAAATTCTTGTCATACTCAGTTTCATAGACTTTTGTAAACTGAAGTTTGTATGTAGCACATAGGAGCCAGGCGTTGTGAATGGGCAGGTAACTGCTACAGCTACATCCATGGTGCCACCCCAGAGTCTGTCTGATCCAGGAAACGAGCAGCCTGCAGAGAAGAGCAAGACTGTATTCCCCTTTGGTCTTGGGTGGTAGATATGAGCCGATTAAGATGGTCCACTAAGTTTATCGGGTGTGGAGAAATGTAGGGAGACTCTGTGAAGAGCTCCAGCATATGTAAATGTAATGGCTCAGGAAGAAGGTCTGAGGACCACAGAGAACTAATTAAATGACCACGTCCCATCTGTGTTTTGTACCCAGTTTGATCTGTGGAGGAAGGAATGCATAGAAATGGATGGAACCTTTCAGAGGTTCATTAGACATTGCTTGTGTCCCGCTTTAGTATCTATTTAGCTTCTAGGGTTCACCTGACACTTGCTCAGCAGATGAGAAAGGGCTTTGATAGTGTTTCACCAAGGTCATCTTTGTAACGTCACTACAGTTGTTTGGAATTTTGTTCTGTCCATCCTCATGGAAGGTTTTGTTACGTAGGCAAACCATTGACCTCCAAGTGTTTGCAGATTTGGAAAGCCATTGGAGAGACAGGCAGATGCAAGGATACTCCCGCCTACCAATAACCCAACCAGAGCTTTGTTAATTGAAAGGAAAAAAAAAAAAAAAAAAAAGGAAGCTCAAAAGAACCCCAAAGACACCTTACATGGTGGAAAAGACACTTCCCAAGTCAAGCTGCAAAGAGGACTCTGAGACCAGACCAGCTGCCCGGACGGAAGAAGCAGAAACCAGCTGAGCTGCTGAAGATTGTGCAGTGAGCTCCAGGTTCCCATGGCAGTAAGCTGTCACCCATGCTGGGATAGACCTTGATGATGCAGTGTCTTTGAGTCATTTATGCTCTTGCATGTAATGCCTCACCCATATTCCTGTAAGTGACCCCAATAAAACTAATGGACTCATCGAGCTGGACTTTGGTGGCATTTGTGCTTTGGTTTATCTGAGAAAGTAGATGTGGACCAGGAAGTTTTGTTGGGTAACGCCAGAGCAAGAGAGTGCCCTACTAACTTACTTTTTTCAACCTTCTACTTTCTGCCGTTCCCAATAATGCCATGATATTATGAGTCTATCAATGTGTTAATCTCTTCCTTATGTCAGAGTCTTCATGATCTAAATGTTTCTGGAAAGTCCATCAAATTCAATGTGGAGACTCAAAAACTATTATGGCCTGGTAGAGGCTCAGCAAGCACTCAACTGCTGAGACACATGCTAGCCTCATATTTACAGACCTCAAGAGTGGAATGGCAGTTATTAGGGGCTGGGAAGAGGCAGAAAGGGTTACTAATAGATGGCCATCAAGTTTCCACTTAGCAAGATTAATGTGCTCCACAGATATGCTGTACAACATAAGACCAGTAACAGACAATACTGTAATGTACACCTAAGATGTTCAAGTGGGTAGAGTTCATTAAATACTCTTACCTTATCACCATAAGATTGATAAGGTGACAGAAGTGGGGGCTAGAGTGAAGGATTAACAGTAAGAGTACTACTTGCTGTGTAAGAGGATCTGATCCTAGGACCTATGTCACAACCTGGCATCCTATATATGACTATAATCTCAGTTCCAAAGGCACAGAAGCAGGGGAATTGCTGCCCCTTGCTGGTTGTCAGTCTAGTTAAAAAAACCCAAGCATCAGGTTCAGAGAAAACCCTACCTCCGAGGAATAAACAGAGAGTGGTAAAAGGAACTGCAGGACACCCTCCTTGGCCTCCGTGTGCATACATAGGTGTGTGCACCCCACCCCATACACCACACACAATAAAAATATTCACATCCAAGTAGATGGGTACCAGTGCTGCATTTCACTTAATAAGTAGCAAAAATAAATACAGAGTTGATTTAAACACAGAATTGTTTCTGTTATTGAGGCAGTGACAAACTATGAAAAAAGAAGTGTCTTCGCTCATTTTCTTTCATTTTTTAATTGGATTTATTTATAATTCTAGAACTGGGCAGCAGTCTGAAATAAAATTGGTTCAGAAGGCCGTGCTGTACCACACGGGCTGGTTGTATTTATACTCATATATTTATAGTCATTTTGCCAGGTGCATATAGCTCAAACCACAAGCACAATAAAGGTAGTTTCTCTATAGCTGATAGGGGCTGGAGAGATGCCTCACGGCAGAAGAGCATGTGCTGCTCAAGTCCAGTGATCTGAGTGTTATACCCAGAATCCATGTAAAGCAGCAGGTTGGGAGACCCAAGTCTATACTACTGTACTCCTATGGTGAGAGGGGACAAAGAGATAAGCCAGAGCTTGTGGGTTAGCTAGCCTGGAGTGTACAGAACACCAGAAAGGATGGAGAGACACTGTCCCAAAACCAGTGGAAAGAGAATCAAAACATTGTCCTCTGGTTTCTAACTACATGTCACACACTTGTGCACACATGCACATACATGCACACACCCACACTAAGATTTTTAAGAGTCTGAGGGACTTAGAAAGACAAATGTTGACACTTCTGTTCCTTGCTGCTGGAGACAGCACTCCACGGGGGGGACTGTGAAGTATTCCAAGATGGCTGGGTGGAAACTTGATCTAAAAACCATGGACTGGATGGAGGGAGGGGTATCCGCTGCTACAGACAGTCTTTATTTAGCTCCTTTAAAATTCTATGGTTTGCTCTGTATACATACATCCCCAGAAGAGAGCTGGTCTCCCAGCAGTGCTCTCACTCCCGGGCTCAGAGGTGAGATCACCACTATCTCTCCAATAACTGTCCAAAGTGGGACCAGCCAGGAGCGCACAGGTCTAGGAACAATGGAACAGCTGGGGCAGGAGACTTCAGGTTTCCATCTGACCCCGGAACTAAGGCTGTTCCACAGCCCTCCACACCCAAACCCTGCCCAGGAGAGAGGTGGTCTTGCTAGGAGTGCTGACATAGACTGACAGGCTCACAGGAGGGACAAACTCTAGTCAGAGACATCAAGACCAGCTAACATCAGAGATAACCAGATGGCAAAAGACAAGTGCAAGAACCTTACCAACAGAAACCAAGGCTACTTGGCATCATCAGAACCCAGTTTTCCCACCACAGCAAGTCCTGGATACCCCAACACACTAGAAAAGCAAGATTTAGTTTTAAAATCACATCTCATAATGCTGATAGAGGATTTTAAAATAACATAAATAACTCCCTTAAAGAAATACAGGAGAACATAGGTAAACAGCTAGAAGCCCTTAAAGAGAAAACACAAAAATCCCTTAAAGAATTACAGGAAAACACAATCAAACAGGTGAAGGAAATGAACAAAACCATCCAAGATCTAAAAATGGAAGTAGAAACAATAAAGAAATCACAAAGGGAGACAACCCTGTAGTTAGAAAACCTAGGAAAGAGATCAGGAGTCATAGATGCAAACACCACCAACAGAATACAAGAGATAGAAGAGAGAATCTCAGGTGCAGAAGATTCCATAGAAAACATTGACACAATAGTCAAAGAAAGTACAAAAGGCAAAAAGCTCCTAACCTAAAACATCCAGGAAATCCAGGACACAATGAGAAGATGAACCCTAAGGATAATAGGTATAGAAGAGAGCCATTTTAAAGGGCCAGTATATATCTTCAACAAAATTACAGAAGAAAACTTCCCTTACCTAAAGAAAGAGATGCCCATGAACATACAAGAAGCTTACAGAACTACGAACAGATTGACCCATAAAAGAAATTCCTCCTGTCACATAATAATCAAAACACCAAATGCACAAAACAAAGAAAGAATATTAAAAGCAGTAAGGGAAAAAGGTCAAGTAACATATAAAGGCAGACCTATCAGAATTACACCAGACTTCTCACCAGAGCTTTGAAAGCTAGAAGATCCTGGACAGATGTCATACAGACCCTAAGAGAACACAAATGCCAGCCCAGGCTACTATACCCAGCAAAAATCTCAATTACTATAGATGGAGAAAACAATATATTCCATGACAAAACCAAATTTACACAATATCTTTCCATAAATCCAGTCCTACAAAAGATAATAAATGGAAAACTTCAAAACAAGGAGGTAAACTACATACTAGAAAAGGCAAGAAAATAATCTTCTTTTAACAAATCAAATAGAAGATAGCCACATAAACATAATTCTACCTCTAACAACAAAAATAACAGGAAGTAACAATCACTTTTCCTTAATATAACTTAACATCAACGGACTCAATTCTCCAATAAAAAGACATAGACTAACAGACTGGATATATAAACAGGACCCAGCATTTTGTTGTATACAGGAAATACACCTCAGTGACAAAGACAGACTCTACCTCAGGTTAAAAGGCTGGAAAACAGTTTTCCAAGCAAATGGTCTCAAGAAACAAGTTGGATTAGCCATTCTAATATCAAATCAAATTGACTTTCAACCTAAAGTTGTCAAAAAAGATAAGGAAAGACACTTCATATTCATCAAAGGAAAAATCTACCAAGATGAACTCTCAATTCTAAACATCTATGCCCCAAATGCAAGGGCACCCACATTCATAAAATAAACTTTACTAAAGCCCAAAGCACACATTGTACCTCACACAATAAGTGTGGGAGACTTCAACACCACACTCTCATCAATGGACAGATCATGGAAACAGAAACTAAACAAAGACACAGTGAAACAAACTAACAGAAGTTATGAACCAAGTGGATTTAACAGACATCTATAGAACATTTTATCCTAAAACAAAAGAATATACCTTCTTCTCAGCACCTCATGGTACCTTCTCCAAAATTGACCATACAATTGGTCACAAAACAGGCCTCAACAGATACAAGAAGATTGAAATAATCCTGTGCATACTATCAGATCACCATGGACTAAGCTGGTCTTCATTAAAACAATAGAAAACCCACATACTCGTGGAAGCTGAACAACACTCTATCCAGTGATAATTTGACCAAGGAAGAAATAAAGACATTAAAGACTTTCAGGAATTGAATGAAAATGAAGCTACAACATACCCAAACTTATGGGACACAATGAAAGCAATGATAAGAGGAAAAAATCATAACTCTGAGTACCTCCAAAAAGAAACAGGAAAGAGCATACACTAGCAGCTTGACAGCACATCTGAAATTTCTAGAACAAAAGGAAGCAAATTCACCCCAGAGGAATAGATGGCAGGGCAGGAAATAATCAAACTCAGGGCTGAAATCAACCAAGTAGAAACAAAAAGAACTATACAAAGAATAAACCAAACCAGGAGCTGGTTCTTTGAGAAAATCAACAAGATTGATAAACCCTTAGCCAGACTAACAAGAGGATACAGAGACAGCATCCAAATTAATAAAATTAGAAATGGAAAGGGAAACATAACAACAGAAACTGAGGAAAATATATATATATATATATATATATATATATATATATATATCATCAGATCCTACTACAAAAGCCTATACTCAATAAAATTGGAAAATCTGGATGAAATGGACAATTTTCTAGACAGATACCAGGTACCAAAGTTAAATCAGGATCAGATAAACCATCTAAACAGTCCCATAACCCTTCAAGAAATAGAAGCAGTCATTAATAGTCTCCCAACCAAAAAAAAAA
>NC_034594.1:37942803-37944689 GCF_900095145.1 Mus pahari
CACATGATCATTTTATTAGATTCTGAGAAAGCATTTGACAAAATCCAACACCCCTTCATGATAAAAGTCTTGGAAAGATCAGGAATTCAAGGCCCCTACCTAAACATAATAAAAGCAATATACAGCAAACCAATAGCCAGCATCAAACTAAATGGAGAGAAACTTGAAGCAATCCCACTAAAATCAGGGACTAGAAAAGGCTCACCACTTTCTCCCTACCTATTCAATATAGTACTCAAAATACTGGCCAGAGCAACTAGACAACAAAAGGAGGTCAAAGGGATACAAATTGGAAAGGAAGAAGCCAAAATACCACTATTTGCAGATGATATGATAGTATACTTAAGTGACCTCAAAAATTCCACCAGAGAACTCCTAAACCTGATAAAAAATGCTAACAAAGTGGCTGGGTATAAAATTAATTCAAACAAATTAGTGGCCTTCCTCTACTCAAAGGATAAACAGACTAAGAAAGAAATTAGGAAAATGACACTCTTAACAATAGTCACAAATAATATAAAATACCTTGGTGTGACTCTAACTAAGCAAGTGAAAGATCTGTATGACAAGAACTTCAAGTCTTTGAAGAAAGAAATCGAAGAAGATCTCAGACGATGGAAAGATCTCCCATGCTTAAGGATTGGCAGGATATAGTAAAAATGACCATCTTGCTGAAAGCAATCTTCAGATTCAATGCAATCCCCATCAAAATTCCAACTCAATTCTTCATAGACAGAACAGTTTGCAAATTCATTTGCAATAACAAACAACCCAGGATTACAAAAACTATTCTCAACAATAAAAGAACTCCTGGGTGAATCACCATCCCTGACCTCAAGCTATACTACAGAGCAATAATGATAAAAACTGAATGGTATTGGTACAGCAACAATCAGCAAGATCGGTGGAATAGAATTGAAGACCCAGAAATGAACCCACACACCTATGGTCACTTGATCTTTGACAAAGGAGCTAAAAACCATCTGGTGGGAAAAAGACAGCATTTTCAACAAATGGTGCTGGCACAACTGGAGGTTAGCATGTAGAAGAATGCAAATTAATCCATTCTTAACTTCTTGTACAAAGCTCAAGTCCAAGTGGATCAAGGATCTCCACATAAAACCAGATACACTAAAACTAATAGAAAAGAAAGTGGGGGAAAGATATGGGCACAGGGGAAAATTTCCTGAACAGAGCACCAATGGCTTCTGCTCTAAGATCAAGAATTGACAAAATAAAATTTTGTCATAAAATTGCAAAGCTTCTGTAAGGCAAAGGACGCTATCAGAATGGCAAACAACAGATTGGGAAAAGATGTTTACCAATCCTACATCTGATAGAGGGCTAATATTCAATATATACAAAGATCTCAAGAAGTTAGACTCCAGAGAACCAAATAACCCTATTAAAAAAATGAGGTACAGAGCTAAACAAAGAATTCTCAACTGAGGAATACCAAATGGCTGAGAAGCACCTAAAACAATGTTCAACATCCTTAGTCATCAGGGAAATGCATATCAAAACAATCCTGAGATTCCACCTCACACCACTTAGAATGTCTAAGATCAAAAACTCAGGTGACAGCAGATGCTGGCGAGGTTGTGGAGAAAGAGGAACACTCCTCCATTGCCGGTGGGATTGTAAACTGGTACAACCACTCTGGAAATCAGTCTGGTGAGTCTTCAAAAAACTGGGCATAGTACTACCTGAGGACCCACCTATACCACTCCTGGGCACATACCCAGTAGTTGCTCCAACTGTTAATAAGAACACATGCTCCGCCGGGCGTGGTGGCACATGCCTTTAATCCCAGCACTTGGGAGGCAGAGACAGGCGGATGTCTGAGTTCGAGGCCAACCTGGTCTACAGAGTGAGTTCCAGGACAG
>NC_034594.1:37944870-37953116 GCF_900095145.1 Mus pahari
AACCCAGATGTCCCTCAACAGAGGAATGGATACAGAAAATGTGCTAAATTTACACAATGGAGTACTACTCAGCTATTAATAACAATGAATTCANAAAATTCTTAGGCAAATAGATGGAACTGGAAAATATCATCCTGAGTGAGGTAACCCAGTCACAAAAGAATACACATGCTATGTACTCACTGATAAATGGATATTAGCCTAGAAGCTTGTAATACCGAAGATATAATTCACAGACCACATGAAGCTCAAGAAGAAGGAAGAGCGAAGTGTAGATACTTCTGTCCTTCTTAGAATGGGAACAAATACCCATGGGAGGAGATACAGAGAGAAAGTGTGGAGCAGAAACTTAAGGAAAGGCCATTCAGAGACTGCCCCACTTGGGGATCCATCCCTTATACAGTTACCAAACCCAGACACTATTGTAGATGCCAACAAGTGCTTGCTGACAGGAGTCTGATATAGCTGTCTCCTGAGAGGCTCTGCCAGTGCCTGACAAATACAGAGGTGGATGCTCACAACCAACCATTGGACTGAGCATGGAGTCTCCAGTGGAGGAGTTAGAGGAAGGACTGAAAGAGCTTAAAGGGCCTCACAGCCCCGTAGGAGGAACAACAATATGAACCATCCAGTACCCCCAGTGCTCGCAGGAACTAAACCACTAACCAAAGCTTACACATGGAGGGACCCATGGCTCCAGCCACGTATGTAACAGAGGATGGCCTTGTTGGACATCAGTGAGAGGAGAAGCCCTTGGTGCCATGAAGACTCTATGCCCCAGTGTAGGGGAATGTCAGGACAGGGAAGCTGGAGTGGGTAGGTTGATGAGCAGGGGGAGGGGGAATGGGATAGGGGTTTTTCAGAGGGGAAACCAGAAAAGGGGATAATAACATTTGAAATGTAAATAAAGAAAACATCTAATTTAAAAAACAAACAAGCATTGACTGGGTATCTTGTGTGGCGATCATCCTCCAAAGCAGAAGCCAACTGGAAATGCCCTCAAGTCCTGGAATGAGACCCTCCACACCAGGTTGGCTAGTCTGGCTGAGAACCCACCAGTGACTGACTGGGCTTACTATAGGGCCAATGTGGTCAAGGCTGGCTTGGTGGATGATTTTGAAAAGAAGTAGAATGTCCTGAAGGTCCCTGTGCCAGAGGATAAGTACACAGTCCTGGTGGGCCAGGAGGAGAAGGAGGATGTGAAGAACTGTGCTGAGTTCCTGTCTGGATCTCAGCTCAGGATCCAGGAGTATCCTGGAGAAAATGAAGAACAGAATTCCCTTGACCAGGTGACCACTGAGTACTTGAATGAGATCTTCCCAGAAACCAAGCTAGACAAGAAGAAGTACCCGGCGTGGCCCCACCAGCCCATCGAGAACCTATGAAGCAGCCCAGGAGGGAGCCCCGGCTGACATGAAATGAAACATTTACATAGTGCTGGCAAAAAAAAAAAAAAAAAAGAGGAAAGACAAATGTTGCATCTTGTATTTGTAACTCCTAGCTCCAAGTCCTGGGATCTGAGTTTATAACCTGAAGTAACTACAAAGACTAGGAAAGGAAAAGGGGCCTTCGTAGGGGGCACATGAGAGGGGAAGAGTCATGCACAAGTGAAGGGAGAAATGGAACAAACTAGGGGCTTTACTTACAGAGTAGAGAGGGAGATAAATACAGATGAAGGTAAAATAGGAGCTAAGATATCTGAATAAGTCGTAAGTATTCAAATTAATATTTGTCTACCTACAGTTATATATAATACACAGAAGTCTGTGTGCATATACATACATAGCTTAAATGAAGGTCTCCCATCTGGGCTAGTACTCTTCCCTCTGTGAACCATAAATTAAATAACAAAATCCCCAACAGCAGACGTAGGAAGTCTACTTTTACTTGTTGGTCAGGGCTGTCAAAGAACCTTCCAAAACATTATCAGTTATTGTTGCCCTTGTTCTTGTAGTCACCATGCACCAGACACAGAACCCAGTGGACCCTGAGCTGGATCTGATCTTAATGCCTCCTCCCTGAGGACTAACTTTCATGGTACTAGGAGGTGCTATGCAAGCTTCCAGGTAAGGAAGCAACAAACAGTCCTACCCAGCTGTGATCCTTATGCATCACAACAACCAGCATGACAAGATAACCCCAAAGGTGCAGTCCTGGCACCCACGCCTTGGTGATAACCAACAGCTCTCCAGTTGGGCTTGAAGGAAATCTTATCTAGTACTAGAAGCCTAGCCAACTACCCTGGGCTAAAGAAGTTATGGGTCTTGGAGAAGAGCCCATAACCACCACTTTACTCTCTCAGCACAACCCCTAACTATATTGTATGTATTTATCCTTATATCCATATATGGTGTAGACCTCACCTCGCATCAAAGAAACTTCTCTTTGAAACAGATGAGGACCATTACGGAAAACCACATTTGATAAAAATGCAGAGAGCAAGAGATCATGTGTTGTCCAGCTCCACTGATACATCTACAACGTAACTCCTGCACCAAAGGCTCTGGGATCATTGTAAAAGAAGGGGCAGAAAAATGTGTAAGAGCCGGAGGAACAGGATGCTTGCTGTGATATTGCGTCCCCGACAAATGCCAGAGAAGCAACACTTGTGAAGTCTCGTCAACATGGCACCTAACCAAGACATGAACAAAGTAATGGGCATGCTCCCATTGAGGGGGAACTCCCGAGGATGCAACCTTAGAGAATTACAGGCAACTGAGTGGAGAAAGTCTTTTCTAGAGAAGAGCACCCTTTATTGGTCATCCAATACTAAGTGGTCAGCTCTGAGATCACAAATCATATACCTAAAAGTAACATTATATGGACTGAGCAGTATGTAGTTATCTATTAAGGACAATATATATGAATATATATCTTTAGGAATGGGTATATATTTAGGAATATATTTATTTAGGAATATATATATGTATATGTGTGTGTTTGGATAGGAACAATTAAAGAAACTTTTTTCTTTATTAAATTATTTTATTTATTTGCATTCCAAAACTTGCCCTCCTTCCTGGTCCTCCCTTCCTGAGTTCTTCACCATGTCCTCTCTCTTTCCCACCTCTGAGAGGGTGCTCTCCCACCTGCCTACCTACCCCCAACTCACCCCCACCAGCATCCCTCTTCCCCGGGCCATCAAGTGTCCACATACTTTCAAAGAAACAAAGAACTTGAGAAAGAACAAGGACTGGTAAATGTCTATGAAATGAGACAGAGGGAAGAAAGAGAAATGATATAATAATAATTTTAAAAACCCTATAAAAAAGGAGTCTGGGTTAAAAGAGTCCTGTAACAATCCCTGAAGATCTTGAACTTTTGTAATAATTTGACACTTCTAAATTTTTGTAATATGCTAGAAAGTTAAAATGGAAGTAAAAGTCCCTAACTTGATATGTACCCACCACATTCCATCATTAGAATATGACTGGACTACTTCATTGAGTATATAGAAGACATTATGGCCATACTACCCTAAGCATACCTGGTATCATAGAAGTATGCTTAAGAGCATAGCCAGCTTGAATGCAGGAAGGGCTGGTTAATTCTGACCACAGTTCCCTGCAGAGGCTGCTCTGTTCTAGTTGTGCCACGGCTGCTGTGGGGAAGGCAGATTTCTCCCATGAGGCTGCCAAGTAAAACTTTTGCGATGGCCTATGGTCAGGCCTATGTAAGACATGGACCTGGAATAAGACTCTTCGTCCTCAGCCTTTGATTTTTTTCAAAGCACAATGGAGAGACGATGGCCTCATCCATCATGGTTCTGACTGGGTAGAACTGGAAGGAGCTGGGGAAAGAGCCCGTGTCTTAATGTCTCTTCCTATTGCTATGATAAAATACTTTGTCAAAGGCAGCTCAAAGTTCAAGGTATAGTCATCCATGCTGGCAGGAGAGTTGAAGCAGCAGTGGCAGCACAGCACAGCAGCACAGCAGCACAGCACAGCAGCACAGCAACACAGTGGCAGCACAGCAGCAGCACAGCACAGCGGCACAGCAGCACAGCACAGCACAGCACAGCACAGCAGCACAGTGGCAGCAGCTCAGCAGCGGCACAGCAGCAACAGCACAGCAGCAGCACAGCAGCACAGCAGCGGCACAACAGCAACAGCACAGCAGCAGCACAGCAGCACAGCGGCCGGCTCAGCAGCACACCGGCAGCTTGAAATACATGATATCTGGAGTCAGAGAAGAGTATGATGAGTGGTGTGGGCCAGTGCCCATCTCTCCTTCTCCATTTCATACAGCCCAGCATCCCCATCCCCCCTCTATCCAAGAAATGGTTCCACCCACCTTGGTAGTCCTTCTCAAGCATGCTCAGAGGTCCATCTCCAAGATTCCAAGCCTGATAGACTGACCATGTACAGTAACCATCACAGTCAGGGCCCACAGTGGACCAAGGCGATGAGCAACATCACTCCGATCAGCACAACCAGGCCTTGCTGGAGGATAGGACACAACCAGGAGCCCTAGCTAGTGCCACAGCAAGAACGGTGGCTCCTCTGGGTCCACTTCAAAGAGGATTATTCTTAGTCCTGTTGGACTCCTCAGTTTTGCCATTCTCCTTGATCCAGAGGCAAACTAGGATACTGCCAGTGACATAGACCTCTCCTTGTCAACAGGAAGTTTGAGTGATGCAGTTATCTAATATACAAAAGGAAATTGGAGATGTGTTTATGCTTCTCAAGGTAAAGTAGTTACCTCAATAACCAGCAACAGTCAAAGACAGATGGCCACAATGAGTTCTGATTGAAAAAACTCTAACAGGATCCTGGCCCACAACTCCAGCAAAAGCCCACTGCTCTACCAGAAGTCATGTTGGTATCTAGAACCCCCGAACCCCAAAGGTCCAGCAGGCCACAAAACCCCAGTAGAGATACCCTATAGGACCAGAAAACTCACCAGTCATCAGAACCACAGGCTACTCAGGCAAGAAGATCAGAAAGGAAACAGAAACCAAAAAACAAACAAACAAACAAACAAACAAAAATCCATCCAATGAAGATAAACTCAGAAATCAGCACCTAACCTGTAATTATTACAAACCCAGATGCCCGAAGCCAGCATAAGCACAAACAACAACATCCAGGCAAATGTGGCATCTCCAGAGCCCAGCTATCATGCTACACCAAGCCCTGGATAGTCCAACAGAGCTGAAGCACAGAAAATAACATTAAAACCAATTTTATAAACACAATAGAGGCTCTTAAAGAGGAAATGACCGAATCCAGGAAAATAAAGTCAAACAGTGGGAAGAAACATATAAATCCATTGAAGAAAACCAGGGGGGGGGGGAGAGGTGAAGGGAATGAATAAAACTGTGTAAGACGTGAAAATGGAAATAGATGCAATAAAGAAAACACAAACTGTGGGAATCCCAGAGATCGAAAATCTAGAAAAGCAAACAGGAATGACAGATGCAAGCATCACCAAAAGAATACAAGAGATGGAAGAGAGAATCTCAGGAGTGGAAGACAGGACGGAAAAAACAGATCCATTGGCCAGGTGTTGTCTAAAAACTTCCTGACACAAACTATAGAGGAAATCTGGGACACTATGAAAAAAACCAAACCTAAGAACAATAGGAATAGAAGAACGAGAAGCGTCCCCCAGCTCAAAAACCCAGAAAATATTTTTGACAAAATAATAGAAAAAAAATGTCCTTAGCTAAAGAAGGAACCGACTATAAAGGTAGAAGATTACAGAACACCAAGTAGATTGGGCCAGAAAAGGAAGTCCCCCTGCCACATAAAAATCAAAACACTAAAACATACAGAATAACAACAACAACAAAAGAATATTACAAGCTGCAAGGGGAAAAGGCCAAGTAACATACAAAGGCACACCTCTCAGAATTACACACAACTCTTCAGTGGAAACTCTAAAAGCCAGAAGGGCCTGGACAGATGCAGACTCTTAAGAGATCACAGATACCAGCCCAGACTACTATACTCAGCCAACCTTTCAATTACCATACATGTTGAAAACAAGATATTCCAGGACAAAGTCAAATTTAAATAATATCCACCCTACAGGAGGTACTATAAGCAAACACCAACCCTAGGAGATTAACTACACTCATGAAAACACAGAAAATAAATAATCTCATGCCAGCAAAACCAAAAGAAGGGACCAACACACACACACACACACACACACACACACACACACACACACACACACACACAGAGAGAGAGAGAGAGAGAGAGAGAGAGAGAACCACCTCCACTAACAACATCAAAATAACAAGAATCACTGCTGATTAATATCTGTCAACATCAATGGACTCAATTCCCTAACAGAATGGATGTGAAAACAGGATCTATCCTTTTGCTGCATACAAGAAACACACATATCAATATCAAAGAGAAACACTGCCTCAGAGTAAGGGGTCAGGAAAAGATTTTCTAAACAAATGGACCCAGGAAGCAAGCTGGTGTAACTATTCTAATACCTAAAAAAATTAGACTTCAAAACAAAATTAATCCAACAAGATGGGGAAGGACACCATATTCCTCAAGGGAAAAAAAATCCTTAACATCTCTGGCCCGAATGCAAGGGCACCCACATTCGTAAAAGAAACATTAGTAAAGCTTAAGTCACACATTGAACTTCCCACAAGATTAGTAGACGTCAATACCCCACTCCATGCAGACAAAACTAAGTAGAGAAATAGTGGAGCTAACAGGAGTTAGGAACCAAATGGACCTAACAGATATCTACACAACATTTCACCCAGACACAAAAGAATGCACCTTCTTCTCAGCACCTCCTTGAACTTTCTCCAAAACCGTCCCCAAGTTCAGACTCAGAGCAAATCTCAGCAGATACAAGGAAACTGAAATAACCCCTCTAGCCTATCAGACTACCACAGCTTAAAGCTGGATATCAACAACAACAGAAACAATAGAAAGCCTACACATTCATGGAAACAACAACTCCCTACTGAATGTCTTCAAGGTCAAGGCAGAAACAAGGAAATTAAAGACTTCCTAGAATTTAATGAAGATGAATGCACAATATATCCAAACTTGTAGCACACAATGAAAATGCTGCTAAGAGGAAAGTCCACAGCCCTAAGTGCCTTCATACAGAACTCAGAGAGATCTGACACTAGCAACTTAACATCACAGCTGAAAGCTCTGGAACAAAAGGAAGCAAACACGCTCAGGAGTAGATGGCAGGAAATGATCAAACTGAGGGCTGAGATTACTAAAAGAGAAATGAGAATAATACAAAGAAACCAATGAAACAAAGAGTTGGTTCTTTGAGAAAATCAACAAGATAGACAAACCCTTATTCAAACTAATGAAAAGGAAGAGAGAAAATATCTAAACTAAGAAAATTAAAAATGAACAGGGGGACATAACAACAGACACCAAGGAAATCCAAAGAATCATTTGGTCATACTTCAAAAACTTGTACTCCACAAAATTGAAAAATTTAAAAGGAGTGGACAGTTTTCTTCATACATACCACTTAGCAAAGTTAAATCAAGATCAGACACACAATTTAAATAGACCCATATCCCCTAAGGAAATAGAAACAGTAATTTAAAATTTCCCAACGCATTCCCCTTTCCCACCCCCGCCCCGGCAAAAAGTCCAGGGCCAGATGGCTTTAGTTCAGCACTCTACCAGACTTTCAAAGAAGAGCTAATGCTAGCACTCCTCAAATTATTCCACAAAATAGAATCAAAGGAATATTGCCAAATTCATTTTATGAGGCCACAGTCACCTTACTACTCAACAAAGAAAGAAAAATCCAGACAAATCTCCCTCATAAACATATATGCAAACATACTCACAAACTGAATCCAATAACACACTGTAGTGCCAGGAAGCATTCGTGGACCCCAGAAGACCACCAAGGAGCCATTTCCGATGTAATAGCATTGCGGTCTCTTTATTACAAGCTCGGGCTTGGACTCTCCTCCAACCCAACCCTGACACAGCAGGATGGGAAGGGAAGGCAGAATAGCCTTGAACCCTCAGCAAGACAAGGTTTTATAGGAAAATGGGAGCAAGTGAGGGGGTGGGGGAGGGGTATCTGGTCTGGCAAGCATCTCATGGAATGGCTATAAGCCGACAGGTGGGTGCTCTGAAGCAAGACAGTATACAATCACAAAGGGTCTGAAAGTGCATCTGAAACAGTCAGACTAATCTTTGATTGGCTGTTGCTAGAAAGTAGCTAGGGAGTAACTCTGGTCAAGGACAAGCCGTGGGGTCCCTCCTGGTACGTGGGTG
>NC_034594.1:37953146-37956462 GCF_900095145.1 Mus pahari
AAAAAAAAAAAAAAAAAATCATCTCCTATGATCAAGTAGGCTTCCTCCCAGAGATGCAGGGATGGTTCAACATACAGAAACCATCAACATAATCCACTATGTAAACAAACTGAAAGAAAAAAAAATCCACACGTATTTGGAGCTGGAACTTGCCGTTTTCTGTAGCCAGGCGAGACTTCCAGTGGAGGGACTGGGACACCAACTCAGACCCCAAACCTTTGACCTACCATTTATCCTGCCTGCAAGATGTGTTGGAGAAAAGATGGCACAGAACTTTTGGGAGCCCTCATCCAGTTACTAGTCTCTCTTGAGACCTGTGCCACAAGAGAGAGGCCACCTCTGACACTGCGTGGAGGCCAGGAACAAGAGGCTGGCTGGATGCCTCGGACACCTAAGATAGAACTAAACATGACCAGCAAAATAAAATAAAATAAAATAAAATAAAATAAAATAAAATAAAATAAAATAAAATAAAATAAAAATAAATAAAATAAAAAAGCACGAAATATTTTCTAATGATATTCTGCCATACTTGTAGACAGAAACCTAACAGAGTCCTCATCAAAGAGGCCTACAGCCAAACAATAGGCAGAGCTTGGGGACTCCTACAGAATATGGGGAGGAAGGATTGTAGGAAGCAGAGAGGTCACGGGCACCACAAGAAAACTCACAGAACCAACTAACCTGGCCTCATAGGCACTCACAGAGACTGAACCAACAGTCAGCGATCCTGATGGATCTGACCCAGGCCCTCAGCAGAGCTGGTTGTTTGGTTCGGTGTAAAATCACTTTCTTCTCGTAGTTAGCTCCTTTAAACTGTGTGTGTGTGTGTGTGTGTGTGTGTGTGTGTGTGTGTGTGTGTGTGTGTGGTTCCACCGTCTCTGGGATAGCCTGGAACTTGCTTGCTCTAATCTTCCTGCCCCTACCTCCCGGAGTGCCGACATTTCTAGAGCATACAGTTTCTGCGTGAAAGGAGGTGTGGTTGGAGTGGGGGAAATGAGGAAGTGTCCCTCCAGAACTGGCCGGAGCTCCTAAGGCGGGCAGAGAGCGAAGCAGCCTATGGCCTCTAGGGCTGGCACCAGGATGCCACCTCTAATGATTAACTCAAACGCCTCTAAACATTCGGAGTTATTTCTGTCCCCTGTCCCCTCAGTCGTCTTTCATTCTGACCTCGGTGTTTAAAAGTCCAGCTTCTCGGAATCGGTAGCAAACCTCTGCGGGCGGGCGTGGGAACAGGAAGTGAGCACAGTCCTGGGGTGCGCGGGCCGGGGCTGGAGGCTCGGAAAGCCCAAGCCAGCCGCGGCCTCGCCCGAGCTGGAGCTGTGACCGCCGGGGCAGGGACTCGGCCACAGGTGAGTGCTGCAGAGCGGTCGGGTTCCTTTCCCACCGGCGGGCCGCGATCCCACCGGTGGGTGTCGATCTCGCGTGGCGCTCCTCGAAACGCAGCCATCGGGGTGCCGTCGCCGCCTCTCCAGAAAACTTTATTGGACTTCTTAGGCTTACTTTCTTTGTAGTTTGGCTCAGGACCTGGAGCTGAGTTAATCCTCCGGGGACGCCACGGTGCTGAATCCTCTAGCTTGAGCTGCGTTTCCTCCTGCGATTTTAGTGCTCTTCCCAACTCAGACGTCCCTCAACTCTAATCCCAAATTCTCTCTTCCTTTCTCCTTCTCCTCCAACATTTCCCCTCCTCTTTTCTCTCCCTCTTCTTCTCTTTGCCTTCTCCACTGTCCCTCCCTCTCCTTCTCTTCCCCCTCCCTCCCCCGTCCCTCTTTGGTTTCAAGACTTCCTGTAGAAGCTCAGGCTTCTTGAACTTATGATCTTGCTTCCACCTCCTGTGTGCTGGAAGTACAGGGGGTGAAAGTGGCAGGGCACTAGCTCTGCACTTAAAACACCACTCCCCACCCCCACCCCCCTACTCCCCACCCCCACCCCCTACTCCCCTACCCCCCACCCCCACACAGAGGGAGTGAGAGAGGGAGGGAGGGAGGGCGCTACAGGTGACCTGAGGCCTGTAATTCCTCTATGTGCTAAGCAGTTGTAAGGGTGACTGGCTTGTTAAGTACCTGTAAGGAATTATCATACAGTCATATTTCTGTCTCTTACTTTTTTTCTTTTTTCTTTTTCCTTTTTTTTTTTTTTTTTTAAGGTAGTCCTCTAAGTGCCTTCTGCTTGGCTTGGTCTCAGTTTCATTCTTTAAAAAATTATTTCTTTCTTTCTATTTTAATTTTATGTCTATGAGTGTTTTGCCTGCGTGTATGTATGTGCACCTGGTGCCCAGGGGGGCCACAGATTCCTTGAACTGGAGTTACAGACAGTTTCAGCCACCAATGTGGGTTCTGGAAAGTGAACCCAGGTGGTCTGCAAGAACGTTGAGTGCTCTTAAACTCCTGAGCCGTCTCGCCGACAAATCTTTCTTTTTTAATTAATAAGGCAGTGATTGAATTAGCATGAGGACTATTAGTGCTCCTGTTTCTTACAAATCCTATTTAAGATGACTCAAGAACTCGTATGTGGACACAGAGGAGTTACTGGTCATGGCTGTGTGTCTCCCATGTCTCTTCCCCAGGAGGGAGAAAGGTGACCCCATAGCAGGCCATTTAGCTGTTACTTGATTTTGCCCAGTAATTTCTGTTTGTGGGTAGGTTCACTCCAGGAACTAATATGGTTTCTCCAGCGGCCTGCATAGCCTGACCACCTCGCCCTATCAGGTTGCTCTTTGTTTTTAATTTTCCAACGTAAAAGAAATCCTAATAAGAAAGTGGGCATCTTCTTGCTTTATTTGACATTTATTTGACATTCCTGATCCATGCGATGTGCCATCCTATGCTCTCGTGGGCTTAGTGCCTATTGGGGAACTCCATGTGTATAACCATGGCCTCTGTACAGAGGTTCATTGCCTCTCTTCACAGTGTCTTCTCATTGATGATCTTCAGGCTGTTGTTATGTGGTTCAGGTATTACCATGAGAGCTTCAGTTGCTGCCCTCACAGGAAGTTCGTGGTCTCCGACAGGAAATTCTCAGAAAACAGTGGGCCAGAACTGGGGTAGAGGTAGAGGATGCTGGGGAAATAATAGTAACTCCTGGAGTGGATTGGGCCACAGAAAGGATTTGATTTTGCTGCTGCCATGTTGCCCAGGTTCCTGGGCAGAATCAGATGGCAGCTAAAGGTACCTGGTACCATGGTGTCACCTTTGCTCAGACCTTGAGGGGCTCTTTACTCTGAAAACTTACATTCTATTTTAGGTAGCAGAAAACACAGTTTCAAAGTTCTTTTCTTTTTCTCCTCCTCCTCCTCCTCCTCCTCCTCCTCCTCCTC
>NC_034594.1:37956718-37964510 GCF_900095145.1 Mus pahari
TTCTTCTTCTTCTTCTTCTTCTTCTTCTTCTTCTTCTTCTTCTTCTTCTTCTTCTTCTTCTTCTTCTTTTTTGAGACAGGGTTTCTCTGTGTAGCTCTGGCTGTCCTGGAACTCACTCTGTAGACCAGGCTGGCCTCAAACTCAGAAATCCTCCTCCTCTGCCTCCCAAGTGCTGGGATTAAAAGTGTATGCCACCACACCCGGCTCTTTTTCTTCTCTTTAACACCAGAAAATATTTTAACTAATTCCCAGCAAAGAGCTCATGTGTTTGTACACAGGTTAGCTCACACAGTGAAGGACCCAGGGTTTGCCTCTTTGGGGAGATTGCTGTAGGAAAGCCCTGATTTTGACTTTAGGCTTGTTTTTTGTTTGTTTGGTTTTTTGTTTTGTTTTGTTTTAGCTGTAAATAGAAACTATTGAACTAGGAGCAAGGAGAGCATCCCTGTGGGACGGTAAGAGAGAGTTAGCTGTGAAAGTCAGCAAACCCTCAAAGCCCAGTCAGGACTCCAGGACCATTAGAGGTGAAACACCCCTGGGGCCTCTTTTTGCTAGTTAATAAAATTTTAGAAATTAATCCTTTTTTTTTTTTTTTTTTTAGATTCTAAAAGCAGGTAAAATGAAAGTTTTTCAAGTATATTCATATGATTTTTCTAAATTTCATAGATATTAGTTGTAATGTCTTCCTTTTTGCCTCTAACTTTGTTAATGTGGGTCTTCTCTCTTTTGCTTGGTTTAGTTTGTTTGTTTGTTGTTTTTAATCTTTTCTTAGTATCAACTCTGTTTCTTTAATTCTTTGTGAATTTTGTTTTGTTTTGTTTTGATTTGTTTCATTAATTTCTGCCCGGATCTTAATTATTTTTCCCATGTCATAATTGTTCTGTTGCTATGAGGAGACACCATGACCAAGGCAACTTTTAGAAGAGAGCATTTAATTGGGAGCTTGCTTCCACTTTGAGAAAGTTAGTTCATTATCGTCATTGTGGGGAGCATGGGGACAGACAGGTAGGAAAGGTGCTGGCTGGACCAGTAGCTGGGCTCACCTGATCCCAAGTTACAGGCCAATGGAGAGTGATAAACTGGGCCTGGCATGGGCTTTTGAAATGGTAAAGCCCACCCCCAGTGACATGTCTTTTTCCAGCAAGACCACACCTCCTAATCCTTCTCAAAGAGTTCCAGTAAGGGCTGTCCTCATTCAGACCACCACAGCATCTGTAGCCTTTGGGTTTAGCTTGTTCTCATTTTCCGGTCTTAAGGTGTTTCATTGAGTTACTAATTTGAAACTTCTCTGACTTTTTTCCATTTAGTTTAGTGTGTGTGTGTGTGTGTGTGTGTGTGTGTGTGTATGTGTTTAGCTATGTGCATGCCACAGTGCTCTTGTTCCACCGTGTGGGTTCCAGGCTTTAGAAGCAAGCACCTTTATCTGCTGAGCCATCTTGCTAGTCCCTCTCGAAGTTTGTGTGTGTGTGTGTATGTGTGTGTGTGTGTGTGTGTGTGTTGAAGTTTTTCTATTATTATTATTATTATTAAATCATTTAAAATGATGTGTATATGGGTATGTATATGCTTGTGAGTGCCATGCCCAAGAAGCCAGAAGAGAGTGTTGGGTTCCTTGGAGTTGGAATCACAGATGGTTATGAGCTTCCCAGTCAGTGTAGGTGCTGGGAATTTAACTCTGGTCTTCTGCAAGTGTAGCAAGTGCTCTTAACCACTGAGCCATCTCTCCAGTCCCTCTCTCTGCTTTTTAAGGTAGGTGCTTGTAGCTATCAATTTGCCTCTTAGGACAGCTTTCATTGTATCCCACAGGTTTTAGTGTGTTGTGTTTTTATTTTCAATTTTGCCTAAGGATTTTTTTTTTTTATTTCCTTCTTGACTTCATCAGTGAACTGGTCATCATTCACTAGTGTGTTGTTTAATTAGTGTTAATGAGTGTGTTAATGAGTTTGTATATTTTTAAAACATTCTTTTGCTGTTAATTTCTAGCTTTACTTCATGGTTGTCAGAACGTGAGATGTTATTTCCATCTTCCTGTATTTGCTAAGGCTTGCTTTGTGTCCTCTTACATTATCTGAGAGCTCTGAGGACTACCAGAAGACATGCCCTCGGCAGTGTTTGATGGAAACGTTCTGTAGATTGCTGTTCACTCCATTTGATCTGGGATCTCATGTAACTCAGATGATTTTCTACTTACAGATGAGAATGAAGTGATGAATTACCCACTTACTGTGCTGGGTCAGTTCCGTGACTTTAGCCTGAGTAGAATGTGCTCTATGAATACATCAATGTTTAGAAGTACAATGTCTTCTTGACGGATTGTTCCCTTAATCCATATGAAGTACACTTCTGTACCTTCTGACTAGTTTGGGGTTGAAGTCTCTCTTGTCCAGTATTTGAACAATGATGCTTGCTTGTTCCTTAGAGGCATTCCTTGCGTCCACGATACCCCTGTCTACCCCTTCACCTTCAAGGCAGTTTTCCTTTTTTATCTTTGATGTCAAAGGGTTTTTTCCTCAACGACAATAGGTGGATCCTGTTTCCTTGTTTTGTTTTTGTTTTTAAATGCAATCTGCAGTTTGTGATTTTTTTGATTGTGATCCTGAGACCACTAATACCCAGAATTACTCTTGAAAAGCATTGCTCAAGAAATAAGCCCAGCCGGGCAGTGGTGGCAACACGCCTTTAATTCCAGCACTTGGGAGGCAGAGGCAGGCAGATTTCTGAGTTCGAGGCCAGCCTGGTCTACAGAGTGAGTTCCAGGACAGCCAGGGCTATACAGAGAAACCCTGTCTCGAAAAACAAAACAAAACAAAAAAAAAAAAAAAAAGAAAGAAAGAAAAGAAAAGAAAAGAAAAGAAGCCCAACAGTTGCCAAATGAGACCTCATGAAACTAAAAAGCTCTGTGTATGTCAAAGGAACTATTAATTGGGCAAAGAGACAGCATTCAGAATGGGAGGGAAATCTTTGCAAATTATACATCTGACAAAATATTAGTCTAGACTATGCAAAGAACTAAAAAAGTAAACAGTAAGAAATCAAACACCCCAACTAATAAACAAATGAACAAGTGGCTCCCAAAAATTGAACTAAAGATCCAGGAGGTTGGCTGAGGGGTGAAGGTTCTGGGTCACCGAGCTGGACAACCTGAGTTCTACCCCAGAGCATACACGACGGACGGACAAGGACAGATGGATGGATGAGGACAGACTCCCAAAGGTTGTCCTGACTTCCACAAGTGGCAAGAATGCCTCTCACTCTTGGTTGAATAAAATAAACAAAAAAGTAATTGATTAAATAAATGGTAAGAAAATACAAATAGCCAAAAACAACGAAAAAGCACCCCGCTCCACTAGCCATCAGAGTAGTGTGAGTTAAAGCCCTTTGAGATTGCATCTCATCCCTGTCAGAATAGCAGACATTAAGATAACAAATAACAACAAACGCTGGCCCTTATACACTCCTGATGGGAACATGAACCGGGCTAGCCTCTAGGAAGTCAAAATGGAGGTTGTTAAAAAAAAAAAATAACAATAGCTCTTCCCTGGACCCAGCTGTATTTATGCAAAGGACTCTAAGACAGCATGTCATGGAGTCACTTGCACATCCATACTTATTCATAATAGTTAAGTTATGGAACCAACCTGACCATTAAAAACAGAGGAATGGATGAGGAAAATGTGGCATTTTATACACACACACACTTACACACTCACTCTCACACACACTCACACACATACTCATGCACACACACACTCACTCATACACACATACTCACACACACATACATACTCACAAACACACACACACACACATTTCAGCCATAAAGAACGGAGTGACAGCCCAGCAATGGTGGCACACACCTTTAATCCCAGCACTTGGAAGGCGAAGGCAAGTAGATCCCTGAGTTTGAGGCTGGTCTGGTCTACATAGTCAGTTTCAGGACAGCCAGGGTCAGACAAAACCAAAGCCAAACCAAAAAACAAAACAAAACGGGGGAATGTTCGCCAGAAAATAGACAAAACCTGAGATAATCATTTTAAGTGAACGGAACCAATATCATAAGGACAGATGTCATTTGCTTTTTCATTTGTGGTTCCTAGATTTTATAGTCACACAAACTCAAATGAATGCCCTGAAAGCAGAAGCGAAACTGTCTGGGAGACCAAGGGACTAACAGGAAATGGGGGATGAGCAAAAGGGGAGACTATGGCTAACTAGTGCATACATGTATAGAGCTTTGCACAGCCTTAGCCAGTGTCATTCTCCTACTCGGACCAGCCTGCTTGTGGCTGCGGTCCTCCGAAGTCCCTCCTGTCTCAGGAAAACAGGAAGTGTACGAGGCTCTACCCTCCAGCTCTCTGTTGCCCTCTGCCTGCCACCGACCCCAGACAGAGAAGGGACTTGGGAGCAAGGTGTCTCCTGAGGATCTCCGGACTTGTTTCTGATAAGGTCAGCTGGGTTTTTAAGCAGGGAAGGATCTTGATTCTAGAGCTTTCTAGGTTTCGGAGTGTGGGATCTGGAGTCCACAAGGCCATGGGGGGTTTCAGGGTTTGAATACTGAAAGGGAAGCCGGAGCTTTCTCTGCGTGAGTAGCTGCCCTCTTCCCTCTTGGAGGCTTCTTCCTCCCCTCTCCCCCGTCCACCCTCCCAGATCATGCGCTCCTTGGTGTTCCTGGAATGTTTTAAGTACAGCCATCTATTGTCCCCCTCCTTGAAAAGAAGCCAAAATTCAGATCTCAATTGACTTGGCTGCACTATCTCCTCACCGTCTCACCCACCCCGTAACTACACATCTGATACTCAAACACGCACACCCCAACACGCATACTCCCAAACACAGACACAATCTAGGGATTTTATCTATTTATGTTTTTAAATCCGCAGTTCGGGGAATTGAATTCAGGACCTTACATGCTAGGCAAGGGCTCTTTCACCAAACTCCCTCCTCAGCCTATCATGTCTTTTATTTTGAGAAATTAAAAAGAAACAAGACAGCCCAGAGAAGGAAATAATAGGAAGCACAGTTTAAAAGCTCAGAAATCCGTTCCAGTGGCAGGTTACAAGTTATATTCAGTTAGAAAATGACGGGGCTGGTTGTTCATTTTATTGACGTTTGACTGCCTTTCATGAGGTGGATCCAACACCTGCGTGCTGCGGCTTGTTGATCGTGCTCATGCTCGTGTGTGGTGTGTGGAGTTCTTTGGGGTTTAGGGGAGCCCAATTCTGGGAGCAGCCTTGCCTGGAAGCAGAGGCAGCGCTCAAGGTTAGGACTTGGCCTGATGGAGCCTCTCAGATTCTCTCAGGCTTTGGATGACGTGTTGCTTCTATCCCTGGAAAGTTCTAGCAAGTTTCATTTCATGCCTCCCCACCACCTCCATTTTGGAGTCGGTTATCTAAATCTCAGGAGGG
Organism: Mus pahari; assembly: GCF_900095145.1. Classification (NCBI taxonomy): domain Eukaryota; kingdom Metazoa; phylum Chordata; class Mammalia; order Rodentia; family Muridae; genus Mus; species Mus pahari. The sequence continues at coordinate 37,962,121 of NC_034594.1, forward strand.
GCAGGATGTACCTTATTATTTATCGAATAATGATTAAAACAGTAACCTGGCACAAGAGGCTGTGGTGGAGCTTGGAGCATAGATCGGGCCTCCGGTCTAAATAGACTGGCACTTCCTCAACAGTGGGCGGGCCACACACTCCATTTTATGTGCAGTTTTTTTTTTTTTTTTTTTTTTTTTATTCATTATATACAAGTACACTGTAGCTGTTTTAAGACACACAAGAAGATTGCTGGAAGTTTGGCCTTAATCCTGAGCTAAAATTTATTTATTTTTTTTTTTTTTTTTTTTTTTTTTAAATTCTTTAGCTTTTAATATCTTTGGCCATTGTACCCATTTGAAAATACGACTATTTGTATTTCTCTGTTGAATTTCCTCTTTTTTTTTTTTTTTTTTTGCGCCACCACACCTGGCCCTCATTGTCTTCTAATAGAATAAAATAGTATATCTCGTTCTGTATATGTGCGCGTTTGTGGTATGCTCACACATTGCTCTGTGTGCATTCTTTGAATGCTAGCTATCTTAGGTCTTTTGCTGGCCTGAAACTTTTCCAGGTAGCTCAGGCAGCCTGACTGGTGTTTGAAAAAAATTCCACATTTTAATGTGTGTGCTATTGGAGCTACTGAGTGACTGGTGAATCTGAGCCTATCTCTGGCCGACTAGCTGATTTAAGTTATGATTTAGTAGAGAAATGTGTGACCCAAACAGGAATAAGTAAGCAAGATGGAATGTCAGGTACCATGGAGAGGCCTGGGAAGCTAAGGGGCCTTATCAACTCCTTTAGAAGCAGTCACCTCATAGAGGTGCAGGGATGAGTGAGCCAGGATGGGCAAAGGGGCCAAGTGCCCGTCACACCATGTCCAGATTCACTGTCACACTGGCCTCAGGTCATAACGTGGGGGATGGCGTTGTTCTGTTTTTTCTATCAGGAAAAACTATTAAAAGGACGTGAATGTGGGAAAGGGACTTGTAAGGGAGTAGGAGGGTATGGGGTGGGAGGTAGGGAAGACATGGTGGGATCGTCAAGGGTAAACAGAAAGGTTATAGACATGTATGAAAGAAATGGTCAAAGAAAAAGCCTAGCCAATGAAAACAATGAAAAGTTTTAAACAGCTCTCACCTTTCTAACTCTCTAGCCTCGCTCTCTCTCTCTCTTCCCCCCTCTCTCCACGTGGCCATGGCCAGCCTCTCTCTCTTTCTACCTTCTCCCCCTCTCCCTGCTTTCTACAATAAAGCTCTTTAAAAAGAAGTTTTAAACAAAAGAAGTGCTGTTGAATATGTGATGCCTGAAAAGGCTTATTAACTAAATTCCTTGACCTTATAATATTATAGGAAAGTATTCTAAGGAAATAGGATCCAGAGATTTGCACTTTAAAAGTATCCTGAATTTAATAATGACTGGTAGATGCCTTATGGATACTAAAATCTGTGCTATAGAGAAAAAAGACATCAGAATTTATTTTCAGTATTATTAATGGGAAAAAAGCATGATTAAAATATTTGGTAGATAAAGCAGTAAAATATTACTAAATATTTATCTTTGGTTGGTGGAATTACAGGTAGTTTTATTTATTTTTTAAAATATTATTTTATTATTTAATGTATTTGTCTTCAGACACACCAGAATAGGGCATCAGATCCCATTACAGATGGTTATGAGCCACCATGTGGTTGCTGGGATTTGAACTCTGGACCTCTGGAAGAGCAGCCAGTGTTCTTAACCACTGACATGTCTCCAGCCCTGAAGTCTTGTTTCTTTTTCTTGTGGATTTTTTTTCCCTACTAAATGGGATTTTAACAGATTAAACTGCTTTAAAATTTTAAGGATGTTTGACCTAATGCTGATCACCACACTGGCCTTAAGTTAAGGTACTTCTGAGATTACTTCATGGAATTGGTAAGGATGTGTGTTCTCTCCTGTGAGAGATTCACAGCTAGAATATGCCCCCTGTTCTGTCTGTTCACTCTTTGAGTTTCTCTGAGAGTTGTGTAAGCTGGTTTTTTTTTTTCCCCACATGAAGTTGAGTGTTGCTCTTTCAAAGAATATAAAAAACATTGTATTGGAATATTGATGGGGATAGCACTGAATCTGGAGATTGCTTTTGATAAAATGGCCATTTTTACTTTGTTCATCCTACTGATCTATGAGCATGGGAGATCTTTCCATCTTCTGATAAACTTCTTCAATTTCTTTTTTCAAAGACTTGAATCTTTTGTCATGCAAGTCTTTCAGTTGCTTGGTTAGAGTTACCCCAATATTTTATAGTATCTGTGGCTATTGTGAAGGACGCTTTTCTCTTCTCTTCTCTTCTCTTCTCTTCTCTTCTCTTCTCTTCTCTTCTCTTCTCTTCTCTTCTCTTCTCTTCTCTTCTCTTCTCCCCTCCCCTCCC
>NC_034594.1:37965455-37992270 GCF_900095145.1 Mus pahari
CCCTTCCTTCCCCCTTTCCCCTTCCCTCTTCCCCCTTCCCCCTTTCTCCTTTCCCCTTTGCCCCCTTTTCCCTTCCCCTTCCCTTTTATGCTGCATAAGGAAGGATCCTGTTTTCATAGCCATTCTCTTAGCCTGTGTCTTTTTATTGTGGAATTGAGTCTACTGATATTGAGAGATATTAATGAACAAGGATTGTTAATTCCTGTTATTTTGTTGTTGTTGTTGTTGTTGTTGTTGTTAGTGATGGTGGTGGTGGTGGTGGTGGTGGTGTGTGTGTGTGTGTGTGTGTGTGTGTGTGTGTGTGGTTTCCCTTCTCTGGGTTTTGTTAGTGTGAGGTTATTTATTTCATGTTTTCATGGTTATAGTTAATCTTTTTGGGTTGGAGCTTTCCTTCTAATACTTGTGTAGTGCTAGATTTGTGGATAGATATTATTTAAATTTGACTTCATAATGGAGTATCTTGTTTTCTCCATCTATAGCCTCCTTGAAGTGGAATGGTGTCATGAACACACCCTTCTCATAGTCATATAATCTTTGATGATGAAATAATATTAAATGTCATATTCTGTGACTCTCTGATGCTTTTGAAGACTATCTAAATATATAGCATAACTGAATTGTCAAACATCCATTACTCTTAGCTATTTACTATTAAAATAATCTTAAAAACACTTGTTGTAATTAACTAAATTAGAATCTAATAAAGCCATGAATTTCAGTATCTGACTATTAACTTACATTACTTAGTCATCCTAAACAGTTTGTAACAGCAGCTATTAGAAGGACTGGATCTAAGCCTTGTATTCTTAAATGGGTTGCATAGGCACAACACCTATCTAAGAGTAACAATATTAATTTTAAATTTTGTATTAATATATAAAGATTTATACCAATGAGAACCTTAAACCTGTATCAATATATATAAATAGTGTACCAATGTAAGAATTAAAACTTCAATTTTGTACCAAATATAAAGGTTTCTACCAATGTAAGATTATGGCGATATGATGCTTTGTTTTTAAGAGTACATTTAATATCCTATCTCTATCTGTCTATTTGTCTAATTTCTATGACATCACTATATCCCCCGTCCCTTTCCATCTTCCTCTGTTTATCTAAGAAGGAAAGATAGAGAAGAGGAAAGGTAGAAATCCTGAGTCTAGGCTCTCTAGTTTCCTCCCTGTCTAAAGTCACAACACTTGTAAGTTATCCACTAAGATGACAATATATCTATAACTTATAAAATAGCCAGAAACATCCACTCCAACCTAAGGGACTGGGGCAACATTCTTCTTTTGTTTCCTTCTAACTGAACTGGGGTGAAGAATTCCCTTCTGAGGGCAAAAAGGGGAATAGGAAAGTTGGTCTTGTCAAAGGTTGGCATCATTTGCCTTTCAGTCTCTATGTGCTGAGACAGTTTATGACTTAGCTGAAGTCCTGACTGTAATAGTCTGAAAGGCTGGATGGGTGACTTAGCTGTTCTGGAACTGTCCTGGAAGCAAGTCTTTAGAGGAAACAGCTTCGATGTAGTTGAGGTAGAATCAAGCAAAGAACTGGAATGGAAGGGCCTGGAATCTCAGCATCCCAGAGTATGAATCATGTCAGGGTTATCTCTCTCCTCTTTCATTGTGCAGGGTGCACAGATTAATTAAGGAAGATCAATAAAGACAGACAACTGCCTTTCTTTAGAGGTTAGTTTGATCACATAATCCAACTACAATATAAATTTCTATTCCTGCCATCTTAAAGGATGGTATCTAATAAAAAGTTATGAGAATTTTGTGCCCAACAAGTGTTATTGGCTGTATATAGACAGTTATATCTCATCAGGTCCCAGAGCTGTCTCTGTGTACAGAATCATATATACATCACCACATATACGTCACCTATCTTGTTGATCTTGTCAATCTTCTTGTCTGTAGCCAAGGTCTTTAGGGGGTCTCCCTTTGTCATGTCTGATTTTTATCAACTTGGAAGGAACCCATAGCTTTTCTTTTCCTGTGGAAACATAGGCAAAACCTCTCCCCCAGAGTATTACATTTCTTGTTTTTTTCTGATGTTAGAATATCTTTAAAGTAAACGGGCTGGTCTAGCTCAGCGGGTTTTTCGCACAATCTAATGTCTTTCAGCAGCTATATTTTTTTGTTCATTACCGTTTAAAAAATTTAAGGTTAATAAAACACTATGAAATCTGTTTCTGAGAGTCTTTGTTACCCCTTTTGTCTGATAAGCATCTCTCTTAGGGTACAATTAGATCTTTCCACAACTGCTTGTCCTATAGGATTATGTTAATGCCTTAAACATATTTTATATTATAATATGTTAAAAACTTTTTTCATCTTATTAGACACACATGTCGGACCATTGTCTGTTTTAATTTGTATGAGTTTTCCCATCATGGCCACAACATCTAACAAATGTGTAATTACAGAATCGGCCTTTTCTGAAGCTAAAGCAATTGTCCATTGAAATTCTGAATATGTGTCTATTGCATGATGCACATATCTTAGTTTACCAAACTTTGTAAAATGGAACACATCCAATTGTCAAATTTCATTTCTTTGGGTACCTTTAGGGTACTTCCTGGAGGTTAATGGAGTTTGGTTATGTAATGAGCAAGTAGGACATTGCCTCACGATTTCTTTGGCTTGTTGTCAAGTGATAGAGAATTCTTTCTTTAAATCTTTGTTGTTAACATGGTGATTTTTATGGAATTTCGAAGCCTCTATTAGGCAGGTCTGTGGTGTATTTTCTTGATCATGATTGATGTGGAAGGTCCTGCTCACTGTGGGCAGTGCCACTGGTGGTCTTGGGTGTCACAGGAAGGCAGGTGGAGTGAGTTACAAGCAACAAGGCAGTAAGCACCACTCCTCCATTCTCTGCATCCGTTTCTGTCTCCAGGTTCCTGCCCTAACTTCCATGGGTGATGGACTCTAAAGCTTGCTTTTGGTCATGATATTTTTACCATAGCAATGGCAACAAACTGAGACAAGCTCCATGACCAAGGGTTTCTCTTTCTTGGAGGTTGGTGTGGTTTGGGTGTTTGTTCATAGCTGAGTGTTACTTGAGGTTACCTCAGATTCACAGCTTCAGGAGAAAGGTAGACTTCTACCCTTCATTTTACACACAGAGACATGTCAAATACTCTGAGGGAGCAGCTTCCCGAGGCCGAGTGGCCAGTGATATAGCCAGGTTTCAATCTAGGAGAAGCCCATGTTCCAGCCAGGACTCTTACAAAACAAAAGCTTCCGAGAATCAGGAACTTCCTGTTTTGTTTCGTGTTATTATTCTCCTTTTTTTTCCCCCCTTCTAAAGTGTCTGAAATATGGTAGATGCAGTTAGTTTTTGACAGGAAACAAGCTGGTAGCTGACACTTAACTTCCTCACTTGATCATTAGCATCTTGTGTTGACCCAGGTTACGGCTCTCCTACCCCTTGATAAGAATGGATTTCCACAGTTGTCTTTACGATATTGCTGAAGAACTGGGCAGTGAAGACCTGGCAGCCCTCAAGTTCCTGTGCTTGGACTACATCCCACATAAGAAGCAGGAGACCATCAAGGATGCCCTGGTGCTATTTCAGAGGCTGCAGGAAAAGGGGATGTTGGAGGATGGCAATCTGTCTTTCCTGAAAGAGCTGCTTTTCCTCATCAGTCGGTGGGACCTACTGATCAACTCCCTAAACTGCACCCGAGAGGAGATGGTGAGGGAGCTGCAGGTTCTAGGCAAAGCCCAGGTTTCTGCCTACAGGTGGGTAGAAAGGCTGTGGTGGGGGGGACTGGGAAGTGTGGGCTGAAGGGGCATGCCTCTGTGGCATGTGTGAAGTGACTTGTGAGACTTCGGGCTAAATGAAGACATGTAGGGGCTAAATACATAATTCAGAGAAAAATGCTAAAGCCATAAAAGAATGTATCTTTCATGCAGCATGGTACAGAAAGGGACTTATGAGGAGGAAAAGGGATTTGGCTACAGGAGTCGGAGAGAGACCAGTGTAGGGGAATGGGATTCAAGATCTGTGTGTAGTAGTTACTTTTATGTTGCTGTGGTAAAATACCATGACCCAAAGCAATTTATAGAAGAGTTTATGTTGGATTACAGTTCCAGAGTGCTAATAATGACAGAGATAAGATGGTAATCAGCAGGCAGGGCGGCCAGGGCAGGGAGCTGAGAATTCACATCTGCCACGTACACAGGAAACAGAAAGTGTGACCCGCAAGCCAGGTGAGGTCAAACTCCTCAAAGTCTGTCCCCGGTGATCATGGTGTGCTTCCTCCTGCAAGGCTCTGCGTTCTAAAAGCTCCATAACCTCTCCAGACAGCCTGGGACCAAGTGTTCAAATACATACGCCTAGGAAGGACACTGTTCATTCAAACCACCACAACGTATAATTTAAATTTTTCATTTTTCAAAGTGAAACATTAACTTCTGGGATGCTGATAATGAGATTTTGTTTTAAAGGGATGTTTTTAATTTTTATTTTATGACATGGGTATTTTGTTTGCCGATGGGTCTGTACATCATTTGCATGTAGGCTACCTGCAGAGGCCAGAAGAGGCTATTAGATCACCTGGACATGGAGTTAGAGACAGTTGTGAGCTGCTGTGTGGGTGTTGGGAATTGGACCTGTGTGCTTGGAAGAGCCGTCAGAACTTTTTTTTCCAATTATTTATTGTTATTTATTTTACATCCTGATCAACCCCCCCCCTTCTCCTCCCAGGCCTGCCCTCCCACTTCCCTTCTCCCTCCCCCACCCCACCATCTGCCCTGGCACAGTAAGTCACAGCAGGAGACTAAGTGCATCCTTTCTCACTGAGGCCCAGACAGAGCAACCCAGTTAGAGGAAAGGAATCCAAAGGCAAGCAACAGAGTCATAGACAGACACCTTCCTCACCTCTGTGCCTGCTCCAGTTACTGGAGAACCCACATAAAGACCAAGCTGCACATCTGCTACATATGTGGGGGGAGGCCTAGGTCCAGCCCCATAGGCTCTTTGGTTGGTGGTTCAGCCTCTGTGAGCTCCCAGGGATGCAGGTTAGTTGACTCTGTAGGTCTTAGAGTGGTTTCCTTGACCCCTCAGGCTCTTTCAATCCTATCCCCCACTCTTCCACAAGACTCCCCGAGCTCTGCCTGATGTTTGGCTGTGGGTCTCTCAATCTGTCAGTTGCTGGATGAAGCGTCTCAGAACAGTTATGCTAGGCTCCTGTCTGCAAGCAGAGTTTCAAATAAATATTCTAGCTCTTCTTCTTCTTTCTTGTTAAAGAAAGTTAAAATGCCAGAGGTTTAAAATAGTGAGTCTGGGGACACTAAACCAGGGTTCCAACAGGCTATGTGGTAGAGGCTTCCACACGCCAAGAAGGACTGGGCTCTGGAGAAACAAGAAACAACAAAGCGTTGTTGCCCTTTCCCCACGTAACCTTAGTAATTTTGTAAGTAGTCCCAGATTTATACATATTCCGATGTAGAAATTGTAACATCTGATGTAACAAATTGTAACAGACAGGATTGCGGGTAATGATGACTTCTAAGAGAGTCTCGTGTAATCAGGGAAAGGAACCACCCAGCCTGCCCCTGGGCTGGGCAAGGGGAGGGGAAATGGAGAAGTCTAGAGGTGTGCTCGCTTTCAGGGATGTTTTCTCACCTCTTGAAATAAGCCAGAAATACTTTGCATTACCCATGCTGCAGGGTGAATTCCCAGGAACTTAAAAACTGAGACTGCAGGCCTGGGATCAATAAGAAGGCAGATTCACACATCGGTGACACGCATCTTGGTGGCTCACACTTAAAGCCACAGAAGGGTTCCATATGCGTACACAAGCAGGTGGGAAGGGTTGTCACTGTAGGAAGCAGCAAGGCCCTAACCATGGACAAACATCTTGCCCAGCCTGGAAGTGGCCACCTTCTGTAGCCAGGCAGGACTTCCAGTGGAGGGATGGAGACGCCAGCCCACCCACAGAATTTTGCCCTGCCTACAAGATATGTTTGTAGTCTGGGGCCACGGCACTCAAACATTGCACCTCACAAATCACAGGTTAATGAAAGTGAAAAAGGCATGGGCCAGGCTGTTAGGGGACTTGGGCAGTTTATAAACATGCTGTGGCCACATGTAAGTTCTTTGGGGGTTGGGGGGGGCGGATGAATGAAGATTCAGTGAGAGAACAGAGCCCTGAGGATACCCTGGCAATGTAATGAGATTGCGGGTGGGCAGTGGATGCATGCAACGGGACACAGGGAATGTATGAAGGGGATAGCACAGGGCAGCTGGTTGTGTTGAAAGCCTTTGGTGTTGGCGAGAGTGGAAGGAGGTGAGTGTGTGTGTGTCTGTCTGTGCGTTCAGCGTCCCTTTTATTCTAACCAAATATTCAGCCTTCCTCCTGAACGAAATTGCTGAGAGAACACGGACCAGTGCTTAGAAGGGAGTCAGCTCTGATGTGCACCATGGAGAATATAATTTCCCCAAATCCTTGCATCTGGATCTTGATTTTTATATCAACTTAGGAGCGGGGAGATTCTTTTAGTTAAAGTTAGTTGGAATACAAAGGTGGTGGTACTTCGCTTGGTTGGGTTGGACCTGACTCTGTAGATGTCCACCACTACTGCAGCCTCCTCCTGAGGCTCACCAGTCAGGGATAGTTAACTATTTTAAGGAAGCCCTGGGAGTGAGGCCTGCTGTGACTGTGTAGTGGTGGGAAATGATCTCGAACGCGTTTCTAAAGTGTCTCTGTTTCCCGCCACAGGGTCACGCTCTTTAAGCTCTCAGAAGAAGTGAGTGAGTCGGAACTGAGGTCTTTTAAGTTCCTTTTGAACAATGAGATCCCCAGATGTAAGCTGGAAGATGACTTGGTAAGACCTCGTCTCCTGAAGATGGGTCACCTCTGGAGTTTCTGAGACCAGAGAGCCCTGCTAAACATAAACAGTATTCAAGGTTGTGGTGGTGGGGTTTTGAAACATGGTATCCTGTAGCCCAGGCTAAATCCAAACTTGCTATTTAGCTGTCTTAGTTGGAGTTTTACTGCTGTGAACAAGCACCATGACCAAGGCAACTCTTATGAGGACAACCTTTAATTGGAGCTGGCTTACAGGTTCAGTCCATTATCGTCAAGGCTGGAACATGGCAGCGTTCAGGCAGACGTGGTACAGGAGGAGCTGAGAGTTCTACATCTTCATCTGAAGGTTGCTAGCAGAATACTGACTCCCAGGCAGCTAGGACAAGGGTATTAAAGCCCACACCTACAGTGACACACCTACTCCAACAAGGCCACACCTCCCAACAGTGCCACTCCCCGGGCCACTGTAGCCAAGGTTGACCTTAAACTTCTGATCTTCTTGCCTTTACCTCCTGGTTAATGTGGTTCCACGATGTGGGACTCAGCGCTTTCTGCACCGTACGCAAGCACTCTGCCCAGTGAGCAGCCCCTGTATTCTCAGTAGAAGAAAGTAGTTAAATAGGAACAGTAGGTATGGCTCTAGTGCCTCTGCACATTGAAGTGTCTCTGCTTAGCCACAGGGCAGGGCCAGGAGCCTGAGAGAGCAAGGTGAGCAGTTCAACAACACATGGGACCCAGCAGGGCCAAGGAGGAAGGGTGGCCCAGGGTCACATTTCCCCACGTCTGCTGCCCTTGAAACACGTCATGTTTGCTTGTTTGTCGCCCCCTCCCAATCCATCCCGGTGTGCATTTTGTGTCTTTACTAGTAGGTTGTGTGATGTGTCTGTGTCTACATGTTGTGTATATTGTGGGTGTTTCTTATGTATCTGTGTGGTGTAGGTGCCTGAGTGTGTGTACCTCTGTGTGGCTTCTCTGTTGGTCTGAGTCTATGTGTGTGTGGTACCTGTGTGTTGGGGGGTGGGGTTCTCTCACTCTGTGAATCAGTGTGTCTCTGTGTGCTGTGTGGTATATGGCCTAAACTTGATGTTATGCTTTGTCCAGATATATCTCTGTGCGTTTGCTTAGGCTACACGTGAACACAAGTGTGTGGCATCTCTCTGTGTGTTTGGTGCATATGACTCTGTGTGTATTAATTGAGGTTTAGAGGTAGCTAAGGTACCGGGGGCAATACCAGGGAATAATTCCGTCTCTAGGAATGGTCCGTCCACATTCCTCAGGCTGATCCATAGATGAAGGTATTCCCATACTGTTTGAGAACAAGACCTGGGTACTGGGTGACACCTCACATGGTTTATTCATCTTTCCATCTTTTAAAATACTTTTAGGCCTTCCTGAGTACTGTCAACTGTGAGAGATCAGCCTGTGCTTGGAGGTGGGAGGGGGATCTATGTGAGAAATAAGACCGGGCCCTAAGTTTGGAAGAAGTGGAAACTAAACGAAGCCCCAAATCCCCAAGCCTGTGCTCTCAAGCCTTTTGTGCTTCGCTCTCCTCCCCAGAGCCTGCTTGAAATTTTCATAGAAATGGAGAAGAGGATCATGCTGGCGGAAAATAACTTGGAAATCCTAAAATCAATCTGTGGCCAAGTCAACAGGAGCCTGCTGTGGAAGATCGAAGATTACGAAAGATCAAGCACAGGTAGCTAGCTGTTCAACAGCTGCGAGTTGGTAAAGCCCTTGGAGAAACAGCTGTTTTTGATCCAAATTTTCTCTTTCAATTCAGAGAGAAGAATGAGCCTTGAAGGAAGGGAAGAGTTGCCAGTTTCCGATTTGGATGGTAATGCACACAGATACACTCCTCAGATTCTGAGGTGCTTGATTTCCAACTTCCTCTTGCCTTCTTCCCACCATCTTCAGCCTCATCCTGATTAAGATGAAAGTTCAGCAGCTTCTTGTCACCTTTGCAGCTCTCTGAAAGCCCCATTTGAGTGAACTCACAGTTACTCTGTAAGAGGCTCTTAACTCTGCTCTGGCCTTTGCTTTTGAAGAAAGTTGTGGGGAGCTAGACTTAAACCTTTTCCTGGACATCCTTTTGTTTTGATTTGATTTGTTTTGTTTTTTTTTTTTTTTTTTTTTTTGTTGAGACAGGGTCTTTCTACCTCATCCTGGTTGTCTTAGAACCCTCAATGTAGACCAGGCTGGCCTTGAAACCAACACCTGACTTTTTTCCAGAACGTTCTTAATCAAGTTTCTTCAAGTTTCTCTGCTCTGTGAGAGGCCTCTCAGCCAAGTGTCTCCTGTTAAGCCCAGGTGCCCAGGTCCACACACACCTGAGTTCCTCCATTGTGTGCCTGCCCCATCCTGGGATGCTCAAGCCAAGTTGCCTAGCTCATCCCAGAAGGGAATTCGTCCTTACCCAGGAAACTGGATAGAACAAACAGAAGGATTCCTTTAACGTTTGTTGTTAGAGACAGGGTGTCTCAGTTAGGGTTCTATTACTGTGAAGAGACACCATGACCAAGACAACTCTTATAAAGGGAAACATTTAACTGGGGCTGGCTTACAGTTTCAGAGGTTCAGTCCATTATTGCCACGGTGAGGCACAGCAGTGCAGGCAGATGTGGCACAGGAGATAGAGCTGAAAGTTCTACACCTTGATCCTAAGGCAGCAAGGAGACTGTGCCACTGAGCATGGCTTGGGCATATGAGAGATCTCAAAGCCCACCTCCACAGTGACGTACTTCCTTTAACAAGGCCACATCTCCTAATGGTGCCACTCTCCAGAGGCCACACATTCAAACACATGAGTCTATGAGGGCCATACCTATTCAAACCACCACACAGGGTTTCTCCCTATGTAGCTAGCTAGCCTGGAATTTGCTATGTAGACCAGGCTGGCCTCCGACTCATAGAGATCCATCTGCCTTTCTCTGCCTTCCAAGTGCTGGGGTTAAAGGTATGTGCTACACTACCTGGCTCTTTCATTTTTTAAAACTTATTTTTAAAATTTTATTTTTCAACTATATGTATGTGTGAAAACATGAGTACATGAGTGTAGGTACCCATGAAGTCTGGAAGAGGGCATGAGACCTCCTGAAACTGAAGTTACAGATGGTTGTGAGCTACCATGTGGGTGCTGGGAACCTAACCTGCATTCTCTGCAAGAGCAGCCGGAGCTCTTAACTGCTAAGCATCTCTCTAGTCCCCTCCAAATTTTTGATTAATCTAATATTCTAATTATAAAAATTGCCTGTGCTCTTTTGGGGGCAGTTTTTAAATTCAGAGGAAATTAAAACACCATCACTACTCTGTAGATATTAATATTGATAATATCTCTTATGCTCTCACTATTGTTTTTGCTGTGAAATATATTTTGGATCACTCTTTATTTATTTTAAATTTATGTGTAAATATGTGTGGCTGAGTGAGTTGATGCATGCTGCATTTGTTTAGGAGCCTGAATACGTCAAAAGACCGAATCAGATCCCCTGGGACTGGAGTTACAGATGGTTGTGAGTCACCAAGTGGGTGTTGGGAATCTCTGGTCCTCTGCAAAAATGCTAAGGTCTCAACAGCTGAGCCACCTCTCAGGCATGAGGATAATCCTCCTTTAAAGACTGAGCTTGAGTAAGAGAGCCAGTTCTTTCTTCCATCCACGCACACCTGAGCCCAGCTCTTTCCAACTACCTTCAGGATGTTTGACTCAGTGACTCATCCTAGGCTCATGCTTTTATCAGTAACCGCCTAGCAAAGGAGGCAATGTGCTCTTGGTTTTCAAGAGGTGTGCTAAGTGCCCTTCCTACGAGATTGATATATCTGAAATATGTTCAAGGTAGTTTCAATGTTGATTTTTAAAAATACCTTAGAGGCCAGCGAAATGCCTTAGGAGGTAAAACTGTTTGCCACACGGGCCAGGCGATCTGAGTTTGATCTCTGGAACACATGTAGGAGGGAGGGAGCCAATCTGCAGAGTCCTCTGTGATCTCCACACACACATGCCATAGCATGAGAGCTCCCTACACACACACACACACACACACACACACACACATAGGAACGCACACATTCACGTACACGAGCATGCACTTGCATCCTGAAAATGTTTTAAGGTCCTTAGGTTGTCCTAAGTGTGACTTTTTTTTTTTGGTTGCTTGCAGAGATGTGCCTCAACATGCAGGAAATATGTGACTCGCCAAGAGAACAAGAGCCACGGGTAGGTGTGTCTCCTCCCTCTCTTGGCATTGGTGTTCCTGTTTCCTTGGGTTCCTTTTCAGCTGCCAGATAAGCCAATAAGGGGAAACTCTGGAGAGAAAAAAACAAACAAACAAACAAACCTACAAAAGAACCAGTTAAAGATAGTGTACTGGCTAGCTTTGTGTCAACTTGACACAGCTGGAGTTATCACAGAGAAAGGAGCTTCAGTTGGGGAAATGCCTCCATGAGATCCAGCTGTAAGGCATTTTCTCAATTAGTGATCAAGTGGGGAGGGCCCCTTGTGGGTGGGACCATCTCTGGGCTGGTAGTCTTGGGTTCTATAAGAGAGTGGACTGAGCAAGCCAGTGGAGGCAAGCCAGTAAAGAACATCCCTCCATGGCCTCTGCATCAGCTCCTGCTTTCTGACCTGCTTGAGTTCCAGTCCTGCATCCTTTGGTGATTAACAGCAGAATGGAAATGTAAGCCGAATAAACCCTTTCCTCCCCAACTTGCTTCTTGGTCATGATGTTTGTGCAGGAATAGGAACCCTGACTAAGACAGATAGCCTCCCCAGTTTTCTTTGTGTTAAATTATCACTGTTTTGTTTGTAGTTTGAGACAGTGTCTCCTATAGCTCAGATTGGCTTTGAACTCATTATGTAGCTGAGGATAACCCTGAACTCCTGACTCCCCTGCCTTTGCTTCCCAAGTGCTAGGATTACAGGCATAGGCCATCACACTGGGCCGTAATTGTATTCTAAGGTCAAGGGCAGAGGTAAGGGGATGTTCAAGGGGAGAGGCTGTGTGTGACCTCCCCCTCTAGAGCAGCTGGGTTAGCTAAACATAGCACATGGGGGATGGGCTGGAAGCTTGAGGAGGAGTTTCTCTGACAGGTCTCCTCTTTTAGTCAGACACCACGGAGAGATTTTTCCTTTGTGTTAGGCAACAAGTAGGATCTCAGCATGTTTAAGTTTTTGTCTCCGTGAAGCATGTAGAGAGATTTCCTTCCTGGACATAGCTTCCATTTATAATCTTCAGTAGCTCACCAAATAGGGCTCAGCCATGAGCCTCCATGTGGCAGAGGCTCAGGAAATCCTCCACACTATGAATAGGGTCTGTACTAGGATGGGCTCCTGAGAAGATCCTCAGGCCTTTGTTGATCAGGAAGTCAAAGATCATAGACTCCATGGGCTGTTCTGAAGCATAGTGGTATTCTACAGGGTCGCCCTCTCCAAACAGAGGCCGTCAAGTCACTACCTTAGTAGCTGTTAGCATTGCAGCATCTGAATACATTAATACAAGTTGGAAACGGGATAATAACAAATACTGAATATTCTTTGTGCTTAATAAAGTACTACATGTCATAGAAAACATATTGAAAGGCGAAGGATTTGTATAGTATGAAGGGACACTCAAATGTGTTACAAAATATATGAAGCTACTAGGAGATTAGGTGAGTTGCCTAGAGTCCCATGGTTTCAAGCCATAGAAGCTGGCATTTGTCTTCCTAGTCTGGGGTCCTTTTCTTCAGGAGACAGAAGAGGCTAAATGCTGAAAATCTCAGCCTAAGCAGCCCGAAGAAAATAACCACGTTATTTTATGTATACTACATATTTTATATATACCACACTATTGCTGTCTTCAGACACACCGGAAAAGGGTATCAATTCCATTACAGATGGTTGTGAGCCACCGTGTGGTTGCTGGGAATTGAACTCAGGACCTCTGGAAAAGCAGTCAGTGCTCTTAACTGCCGAACCATCTCTCCAGCCCCTGTCCTCTGGTTTTTACTGTGGGGATTTGGTAAACACAACTTGATGAGCTCCTTGCTCTCCACCACCATGGAGTTCCTCTGCACTGGGTTAAGGCACCAGCAGTAACCTCCCAGAGACTGCACTGTATCCTGAGTGAAGGGCAGGCCCCCAACTGTTAGCCAAGAAACACAGATGAGCTGAGAAGGCTACCAAAAGATTCCCAAGGTGATAGAGGGACATCCCAAGACATGCCCTGTGAGTGAACTGAGAAACTCTAGTCCCCACAGATGGCACAGATGGCATCTGTCCTGAAGCTCTTCTGTATGATCAGGGACACTGATAGGCTGTGATGAAAGCCATGATGTACACAGAGGGTATTCAGCAGATCCAGGCCTACTTACCCTGCAGCTCATAAGGAGCCAAACAATGGAAGGAACCTCTGCTTCCCTGTGGGGCTAAGCAGGGATCCAGCCTCTTCCTGAGCACTTGGAACATAACCAGTGGCTGAACTGCAGCAACAGCTCCTGGATTGGGCTTGTGTTTTCCAGATTTCAGACAAAGTTTACCAAATGAAGAACAAACCTCGGGGATACTGTCTGATCATCAACAATAATGATTTCAGCAAGGCCAGAGAGGACATACCCCACCTCCGCAACATGAAGGACAGAAAAGGAACAGACTGCGATAAAGGTATGGTGGGACCCAAAGTAGAAGCATGAGACAATTTTATTCTTATGGACCTTTCTTTAACCAAACAGGACAGAGAAGTGGCTATACTTAAAGGGATATATATATATAGTGTTGAAATTTCTTTTTATCAACAATTTTTATTAGATATTTTCTTCATTTATATTTCAAATGCTATCCCGAAAGTCCCCTATATCCTCCCGCCCTGCTCCCCAGCCCACCAATTCCTGCTTCCTGCCCCTGGCCTTCCCCTCTACTGGGGCATATAATCTTTGCAAGACCAGGGGCCTCTCCTCCCAATGATGGCCGACTAGGCCATCTTCTGCTACATATGCAGCTAGAGACACGAGCTAAGGGGGTACTGGTTAGTTCATATTGTTGTTCCTCCTATAGAGTTGCAGACCCCTTCAACTCCTTGGGTATTTTCTCTGGCTCCTCCATTGGGGGCCCGGTGTTCCATCCAATAGATGACCGTGAGCATCCACTTCTGTATTTGCCAGGTACTGGAATAGCCTCACAAAAGACAGCTATATCAGGGTCATGTCAGCAAAATCTTGCTGGTGTATGTAATAGTGGCTGGGTTTGTTGGCTGATTATGGTATGGCTCCCCAGGTGGACCAGCCTCTGGATGGTCTTTCCTTCCATCTCAGATCCAAACTTTGTCTCTGTAACTCCTTCCATGGGTGTTTTGTTCCCCATTCTAAGGATGGACGAAGTATCCATACTTTGGTCTTCCTTCTTCTTGAGTTTCATGTGTTTTGCAAGTTGCATCTTGGGTATTCTAAGTTTCTGGAATAATATCCACTTATAAGTGAGTACATATCATATGAGTTCTTTTGTGATTTGGTTACCTCACTCAGGATGATATCCTCCAGATACATCCATTTGCCTAAGAATTTCATAAATTCATTGTTTTTCATTGCTGAGTAGTACTCCATTGTGTAAATATACCACATTTTCTATATCCATTCCTCTGTTGAGGGACATCTGGGTTCTTTCCAGGTTCTGGCTATTATATATAAATGAACATAATGGAGCATGTGTTCTTATTACCAGTTGGAACATCTTCTGGGTATATTCCCAGGAGAGGTATTGCTGGATCTTCCGATAGTACTATGTCCAATTTTCTGAGGAACCACCAGACTGATTTTCAGAGTGGTTGTACCACCTTGCAATTCTACCAGCAATGGAGGAGTGTTCCTCTTTCTCCACATACTCGCCAGCATCTGCTGTCACCTGAATTTTTGATCCTAGCCATTCTGACTGTTGTGAGGTGGAATCTCAGGTTTGTTTTGATTTGCATTTCCCTGATGATTAAGAATGTTGAACATTTTTTCAGGTGCTTCTCAGCCATTCGTATTCCTCAGTTGAAAATTCTTTGTTTAGCTCTGTGCCCCATTTTTTAATGGGGTTATTTGATTTTCTGGAGTCCAGCTTCTTGAGTTCTTTGTATATATTGGATATTAGTCCCCTATCGGATTTAGGATTGGTAAAAATCCTTTCCCAATCTTTTGGTGGCCTTTTTGTCTTATTGACAGTGTCTTTTGCCTTACAGAATCTTTGCAATTTTATGAGGTCCCATTTGTCAATTATCAATCTTAGAGCACAAGCCATTGCTGTTCTGTTCAGGAATTTTTTCCCCTGTGCCCATATCTTTGAGGCTTTTCCCCACTTATTCCACTATGAGTTTTAGTGTCTCTGGTTTTATGTGGAGTTCCTTGATCCATGCCTGGATGTTCCTGGGGCAGGGCAGGTCTCCTGGAGAGGAAAGACCATGGCACTGGGAGCAGAGGAATAGGAGGGGTGGACACAGCATGCAGCTCACCTCTCTATCAAGCATTTTTTTATTCATTTTATTAATTTATTTATATTTCTTACTTTATCTGTTTTCTGCTGTTTCAAAAAATAAGTTTTAAAATCAAAGTAATGTATTCGTCATGATAAAATGATAGCTAACATTTGTAATGAAGAGCATGAACTTTAAATTTTTTTAAAATTTTATTTCATTTTTTATATATAATTTATATATATACATATATAAATATGTTTCTATGTGAATATGCCCCTTTGTGTGTGTGTGTGTGTGTGTGTGTGCGCGCGCGCGCGCGCGCGCGCATGAGGGCCTTTGGATCTAGAACAGGACAAGTTCTATGCAAGAGCAGCAAGGACTCTTAACCACTGAGCTGTCTGTCTAACCTTGGGCTTTACTTTTAACTCAGCTAAATGAAGAATATTTCTGGGGAATGAATTAGTCAAAACCAATTGCTATGGTACCCTACTTACTCTGGGTAGTCTGCTCATGAACGTTTCTCAACTGCAGCAGGAGTTGTGAGCTCCCAGCAAGATGCTAAACTAGTGAGACCTGCTTTGGGGCAGCCTACTTATGTTTATACTGAAAACTGACAAGTTAAATGGAACAATATTCATTTATAAGTATACAACATACCTATAACAAGTATAAGAATACAGAAATGGGGCTCGAGAAATTGCTCAGTGGTTAAGAGCACTGATTGCTCTTCCAGAGGTCCTGAGTTCAATTCCCAGAAACCACATGGTGGCTCACAACCATCTGTAATGGGATCCTATGCCCTCTTCCGGTATGTCTGAAGACAGCTACTGTGTTCTCATATACATAAAATAATTCCTAAAAAAAGAGTATAAAAATGAACACAACCAAATATATTAAAAGAAGTCAAAGACAGGGAATTAGTAGTTCAAGATCATTCTCCGTGGCATATTAAGGTCTAAGCCAGCCTCAGCTCTGACCTGCACTTGAATTTTTAATGCATTTTTTTTAACCTTTCTTGTACCTAAGTTTCCATATTGGTACTGCTCTGTTGTTACCTGGGATGCTTCGCTTTGTGGTCGTCCATCTCCCACATTCCAAAGGAATCCCAAACTTTCCCCAGAACCCAAGCTCTCATACACTGGCCAAAGTTCTTCAGACCTGAACCAGGCTACTGCGTTTCCATTCTATTCTCGATTCTTAATGCTGGACCGTCTCCTGACAGGTCATGTGTCTTTAGCTTTAAGGGAGAGAAACCAATCAGGTTACTCAGGGACTAGGAGGGTCAGAATGGACACAACATCTGAATCAAGGTTTGAGGACATTTTTGGAAATAGAGGAGGAGAGCCAGCGTATAGAACAGAACAGAGGAAGCTACAGTCGGGCTGTGGAGCATCCACATCACAGGAAGCCTGTTTACCTCATGCAGTGCTAGAATGATGCAGGAATGAGAAGTACAAAGTGTAGCTGAGGCAAGGAGCTGCTGAGGCTCCATCCACTAAACGCTTACACAAGACACAGAGCCCAGACCTGCCTTCTAGAGACAGCTCCTACTCCACCTTCATAAAATGTAACCAGAGAGGGGCTGGTAAGGTGGCTCAGTGGTTAAGAGCACTGGCTGCTCTTCGAGGGGCCCTGAGTTCAATTCCCAGCAACCACATGGTAGCTTACTTACAGCCATCTATAAGGGGCTCCCAGGCCAATTTCTGGCCTGCAGATGTATAAGGAGCAGAGCAGCTGGGTGTGGTGGCACACATCTTTAATCCCAGCACTTGGGAGGTAGAGGCAGGCAGATTTCTGAGTTCGAGGCCAGCCTGGTCTACAAAGTGAGTTCCAGGACAGCCAGGGCTATACAGAGAAACCCTGTCTTGACCCTCCCCTCCCCCCAAAAAAGGAGCAGAGCATTCATTTATTAAATAAAAAACTTTTTTAAAAATGCAACCAGAGACAGTCTAGTTTGGGGATTCCAAGCCCAGCAGAAGAAGCAGATTTCATTTTTAATATTTATTAATTTTATGTATGAGTGTATACTGTCACTGTCTTCAGACACACTAGAAGAGGGCATCAGATCCCAGTACAGATGATTGTGAGCCACCATGTGGTTGCTGGGAATTGAACTCAGGACATCTAGAAGAACAGTCAGTGCTCTCAACTGCTAAGCCATCTCTCCAGCCCCATAGAAGTCCAATTTCTAACCCTAGTTGTTTCCAAAACATTGGCAGTAGCTATGGATTGTCATCTAGAGACAAGGAGACTGGGGGATCCCTGGTGAATGGGCAGCCCCCGTCTAAGCACTGTGCTGCAGCAGCCATCAGTGAAGAGAGATCTGAAGCTTTCTGTTAACATTTTAGTTGACCAGTTAGTTAATATTAAAGAAAAGAAATGCAAACCAGAAAAAACACAATGTAGATGTAAACTAATATATTGTACAGAAAGGCTGTTTAAAAGGCTGAGAGATGACTGTTGAAGTTAGGCTCTGGATCTTCCTCCCAGCCCTGTGCTCCCAGAAATAAGACTCAGATTTAAATTTTTTTAAGTGCCTCGGTTATATAGCCAGGCTTTTCTCTGCCTAGATATAACGTTAAATATCCCATACATTCTAGTCTGCATTCTGCCCCGTGGCTGGCTACCTTTCCTCGGGTACCACCTGTGTTCATCTTCCCTGTGAATTCCTCTGCCTCCTCCTTACCCAGAATTCTTTCTCCTCCCACGGTCCCACCTTCTCTTTCCTGCCTAAGCCATAGGCCATAGGCTTTTTAATTGACAGGTAATGCAGCCACACGGTGCACATAAGGTGTTCTCTCTAGAGGTGACTCAGTGGTCAAAAGCACTGACTGCTTGTTCTGAGACTCCAGATTCAGTTCCCAGCACCCACATGGCAGCTCTCATGCTGCCTGAAGCTCCAGTTCCAGAGGAGTCAATCTCTTCTTCTGGCCTCTGCAGGCACCAGGCATGCATGTGGTGCACACACATACATGTGATAAAAACACTTGTCCACACGAAATGATAATGTAAAACATTTAAAATACATGGACAACAATAAACATATACAAGGTTAAGACTCAGGAAGTCAGACAAAAAGGAAACACTGATGGAAAATGGGAATAATAGGAGTAGAAATGGAGAATACTAGTCACAGATGCCAGATCTGTGACCATGAGAACCATAAAACGAAGACAAGGAAATGGACCCGTGCAAGAAGTGAGTGTACATTCTCCAGTCTGAAAGTGCTTGTTGCATCTTTGAGATTGAGAAGGAGGGATACGGGCAAGTCACATATGTAGAGCAGTCACAAATCAGGGTATCACTGAATTTCATAATCTGGAAGCTAAAAGATGAAAATTCAGAGGAAAGGGGATTTTGGCAAGAATGCTATATCTAGCTAGACTGTCAAAAAGAATGAGAGTAGACATGAATCCTCATGGTGCAAGAACTCAGCAAAGTTCCAGCCGGCGGTACACAGCACTTTCAGCAGGCAGCAATAAACATAAGGAGCCTGTGCAGTCCGGTTGGTGATGCAGAAGTACCAGGTTCTGGTACTTGCCTGCAGGGTTTTATCCGTCGCTCGGCTGTGTTCTGGGAATGATTGTAATTCATGCTTTCCCATCTTACTTTTCAGAGGCTCTGAGTGAGACCTTTAAGGAGCTTCATTTTGAGATAGTATCTTACGACGACTGCCCAGCAAATGAAATCCATGAGATTCTAGGAGCCTACCAAAGCATAAACCACAAGGACAAAGACTGCTTCATCTGCTGTATCCTATCCCACGGAGACAAGGGCATCATCTATGGAACGGATGGGAAGGAGGCCTCCATCTATGACCTGACATCTTACTTCACTGGTTCAAAGTGCCCTTCCCTGGCTGGGAAACCCAAAATCTTTTTCATTCAGGCTTGCCAAGGAAATAACTTCCAGAAAGGAGTGCCTGATGAGTCAGGCTTAGAACAACAGCACAGCACTTTAGAAGTGGATTCATCATCTCACAAGAATTATATTCCGGATGAGGCAGACTTTCTGCTGGGAATGGCTACCGTGAAGAACTGTGTTTCCTACCGAGATCCTGTGAATGGGACGTGGTATATCCAGTCACTTTGCCAGAGCCTGAGGGAAAGATGTCCTCAGTGAGTTTGGCCTCCTGGGTCCCTCTCAGGGTTATGCTTCCTTACTCATTGCTGTGCTTAGAGCCCATTAGAAGGTGCTTTATGGCCGAGAATATATATCCTAAGCAGAGGAGTAGCCATTGGCATGTTCCATCTCTGAATGTCTAGCTGTAGCTCACATAGCTGTATGTTGCAAAGAGGGAGAGATGGCACGTATTGCTCTCCTTAGCTCATAGATGGGAAAAGAATATTTTACTGAGGAGTTTCCTTTATTTAGCAATGGAGGTACCACAGAGCCAGAGAGGTTGCTAATAACACACAGTTCAGCTCTGTCTTTGGATAGTAACTGACTAGGGCAACTCAACCCCTTTGGGAAGCAATCCACTATGTTTAACGTACCTCAACTTTGTCAGAAGTCATGTTTTAGAGCTGGCAAGATGGCTCACTGGGTAAAGGCACTTGGTTCCAAGTCTTATAAAATGAGTTAGATCCCCAGGGACCTCTACGGTGGAGAAGACCAACTCCTTCAAATTGTCCTATGACTACCATATGTGAACCATGCCATGTGCCTGTGTGAATAAGTAATTTTTAGAAATTAGGAAAGAAATCCTCTAATTGCTATCTAGCCTTGAATCTTCTTAGCAAACTGTAACCACACCGAAGAGCAGGGGACCTGCTCTCTACTGATGTGACCTGCTAAGAAGCCACGACAGCCCTGTGGCATGTGGTTCATCTCCAGTTAAATTAGGGCTCCATACTTCAGGTTCCCCCACATACACCCGGCTGAGAGCTGAACAATGAGGAGCCTTTACACCTCTGTCTTATTGTCTGGTGTCTGGAGAGTGAGAATCTCCCATGGCATGTGGAGAGTAGACAGGAACACCATCGCAGTGCTTTTGTTTCCTAACACAGACCCTGAGTCCTACAGGATCCATGTCAGCTATGCAGATTGAGGAAGAGGTTGCTCCACAGGATTGCTCAGACAGCTGGTGTCAGGGCGGGGAGGTAACTACAGGAAATGCTTAGCCTTTACTTGCCTACATTTTAGAAATCCGTGGATGATCCTGTAGGAACAATGCTGATTCAGGCAGAGGGTACTGGGGTGAGAAGGGGAGGCATTTGTGAGGTCCAAATGGTAACATGGGAAACATGGAGGAACACATAGGTTAAGAGAGAAGGAAAGCAAATCTGATAGGAACTCTGGGGTTTCTTGTAACCAGCACAGATTCCAAGTACACAAAAGGGAATTGTGTGCTCTGAGAAAACTGAGTTGCCAGAACAGCGGTGAGAGGTCTTGATTTAGTGACTTTCAACTGCAAATGCCTGATGCTCTGAGAGACAGAACTAGAGAACCTACCTCAGGCACAGCCAGTGAGACGGTGGGCACAGCCAGTGAGACGGTGGGCACAGCCAGTGAGACAGTGGGCATAGCTAGTGAGGCAGTGGGCAGTGCCAGTGAGATGGTAGGCACAGCCAGTGAGATGGTATATATTGCCAGTAAGATGGTGGGCACAGCCAGTGAGATGGTGGGCATAGCCAGTGAGACGGTGGGCACTGCCAGTGAGACGGTGGGCACAGCCAGTGAGATGGTGTACATTACCAGTGAGATGGTGGGTACAACCAGTGAGATGGCACAGCCAGTGAGACACTGGGCACAGCCTGTAAGACAGTGGGCACAGCCAGTGAGTCGGTGGGCACAGCCAGTGAGTCGGTGGGCATAGCCAATGAGACAGTGGGCACAGCCATTGAGTCGGTGGGCACAGCCAGTGAGACAGTGGGCACAACCAGTGTCATGGTGGGCACAGCCAGTGAGACAGTGGGCACAACCAGTGACACGATGGGCACAGCCAGTGACACGGTGGGCACTGCCTTCCCTCATATGCTTTATGCTGCTTTGTTTTTCAGAGGCGACGACATTCTAAGCATCCTGACTGGCGTGAACTATGACGTGAGCAATAAAGACGACAGGAGGAACAAGGGAAAGCAGATGCCACAGCCCACCTTCACACTACGGAAGAAGCTCTTCTTCCCTCTCAACTGATGTGTGCTCTCCACAGTTCACATGGGTTATCTGTGCACTTTTGTGTGGATGAGTCTAATTTATTTTTTTATGATTTGTTTGAGTTTACACTTACATCATTTCCCCTTTTCCTCCCTTCAAATACTTCTATGTAATGTTCTAATTTCAAATACATGACCTTTTTTCTCATTGTTATACACACACACACACACACACACACACACACACACACGTTTCTAAATATAACCTACCCAGTCCGTATACTGTCATTTGTATGTACAATTTGTTTTGTTTTGTTTTTTTTTTAATGGAGCGATCTCTGGTGGGCCAATCACACTCCAAGGCAGGCCCCTCTCCCAAGAATAGTTGGGTAACACAAATTGGATTCCATGGGTTCACCTTCAATCCCAGCACTCTGGAGGCAGAAGCAGAAGGATCTCTGAGTTCAAGGCCAGCCTGCTCTACAGAGCAAGTTCTGAGATAGTCAGGGCTACACAGAGAAAGTTTGTCTCAGAAAAAACAAAAAAGAAAACTTGAAGATGCATGAGTAAGAAAGCAAGACCGGAGCATGAACCTGTTTAACAGAAGGGGTGAATGATGGGAGCAGGGACCTGGGGCAAGTTAACAGAAGGGGTGAATGACGGGAGCAGGGACCTGGGGCAAGTTAACAGAAGATGAGTCAGCAGAAGGGGGTGAATATCATCAGCATTCTCTGCATGAAATTCTCAGAGGTAATAAAAATATTAATTTTTTTTCTGTGCAGTATGTAATTCTTCTGGGTTAGTTTTTCATTAGTCTCTTGGTATTTCATGATCAATTGGAAGTCCTTCAGAGTGAGAGCTATTAGGAAGCATGGGGGATAGTGGAAAGAAAACGGTCCCTTTGTTTGTGGCGGGAGTTAACTGTAAAAACACTTCTGTGGCTAAGTGCAGTTAAGGATTAGCCTTGACCAGGATGAGGAGATGGCTCAGTGGTTAAAGAACTTGCCAAGCAAACTCAAGGGCCTGAGTTCAGCTCCCCTGAATCAATGTAAATGGCGATGGGCGTGTTGTCCCTCCTATAATTGCTGCACTGGGAGGGTGGGGACAAGATCCCTGGAGCAAGCTGTGTGGCCAGACCAGTGGTATGAGAGGACGACTCTAGGGTCAATCGAGAGACCCTGCCTCCCTCATTATGGTGGAGATTGATTGAGGAAGACTGCATGCATGTGCCTGCCGAAGCATATGTGCGCTCACACATGTACTTATGCACGTGCGAGCATGCTTGCCAGCTCTCCTTACATGCCTGCACATGAGTAAAAGTTAAACATGCCAATGTTAACATTGCTGTTATATCTTCAGTAAATGGGGGGCTAGTGAGGTGGCTCATTGGGTAAGGGGGGTTGCTGCAAAGACTAGTAACAAGGTTTGGTCCCTGGGACCAAAATGATAAAAGGAAAGAATTGGCTCCCATAAATTGTCCTCTGACCTGCAAAGCACACTCTCGTATACAGGCAACGCATGACTCGATAAGTAGATCTAGATAAAGTTTAAGGAAAATGAGGCCAGTCGTGGTGGACCACACTGAGCACTTGGGATGTAGAGGCAGGAGGATCTAGAGGGTAAGGTCATCCTCAGCTATAGAACCAGTTTGAGGCCAGCCTGAGCTACATTTGACCCTGTTTTTTGTTTTTTGTTTTTTTGTTTTGTTTTCTTACAAAAGGAGTAAAAATTATTTTTTTGTTAGTTTTTAGGGAACTTACAGGTTTTTACTTAATGTACTTCTAGTTAATGGTCCATCAGAAAATTCTGTTTTGTTTTTTTTTCTGGAAGTCTTTATAAAACACGGTTTTATTTATGTTTTGTAGATTATCCTACAAAATATTAAAACAATATTAAAACAAAACTTATTTTTTTAAAAAGTATTTTTTGTAAAAATTTTATAAATATACAAAAACTAAAAGCAATGGCAGCATGGTGACGCCATGTGCTTACAGCCTCCAGCATCCACAGTTGTGCTGTGCTCTGTCCTTACTGACCATGTCCTCACCCGCCTGCCTCGCTCGCTGCCTTGCTCGGGGGCGCCGGCTGGGGTCCGTTGAGGTGGAATATTCTTACATCTGAATAGTTTAGAGACCCAAGAGTCTCTAAGGATGAGGTACGTTTTAGATAGCCAAAGCATTTTTAAACATTAAATAACAGTCAGTGTTGGTATTAAAAAATTGCCCGATCTTCTTGCATTCTTACAGTCTGTTTGAATCAGGACCTAGCAAGAGCTCTATCTTGAATTTTGTTTGTTTTTCAAATTCCATATTAATGTATGAGTTTTTTTAAATGTTTTCATATAGTTTTTTTTAAAAGAAACTGAGTTGTTTTATGCACTGCTTTTCAGTGTATATTTTATTGAATCTGTACCTATAAACTTTTATATTCCCCTGTTCCCTCCTAAGTAAACTGTCATTGAGACAAAAAAAGCTGATTTTTGGTTTTTGTTGTTTTGTTTTGTTTTTTTAAGAAAAATAGATTTACCTTACTGTTTCTAGGGGATCCTTTTGTTTGTTTTTGCTTTGTTTCTGTTTTTTTTGTTTTACAATTGGCATGTTCACACGTGGGGAACATTCAGTGTCTAGTATTGGCTTCCAACACTGTTTAACATTCCTTGCCAACACTTAAAAGCACTTCCACATAAAAACCACAATTTTTTTTTTAATCATAATGACCCCATGCACACAAGAGTCAGGCAGTCCAATGAGTCTAAGAAGTGCCATGGTCAGAAAAGGGTGTGGCTCTGAGTTTACCAAACCCCTCTAGCATCCTGCCTCTGTGACTGGTTACCCTGAGCCCACTCTGGTTCCATGGATTTGTTGCCTGCTCTGTGGGCATTTGAGTTCTCCTGATNGTCAGAGAC
The DNA here is from genome assembly GCF_900095145.1 of Mus pahari. Taxonomy (NCBI): domain Eukaryota; kingdom Metazoa; phylum Chordata; class Mammalia; order Rodentia; family Muridae; genus Mus; species Mus pahari. The sequence goes on from NC_034594.1 coordinate 37,989,702, forward strand.
AGTGTAAATATTCAGTTACTCTTCTCAAGTCACTGGACTAAGAAGTCTGATATGGGAGGGAATAAAGATTTTGGAATTAAATTAATGAATTGTCTTGCTTGCTTGCTTGCTTGGGGGACAAAAGTCACATCCCAAAATACAAGGACCACCCATGTGAAGAAAGCAAATTGTGAAAAATGAAAAAAGTACAGAACAACTCAAGAGCTCAACCTTCCCGTGCTGTCTCTCCAGAAGGGTCACACTAGAGTCCATGGCTGCTTTCCAGGGCAGTGTCGCTCGGCCCCAGGAGCAATTAGTCACCTACGATGCTTGCTTTTTGTTGCTCTTGTGTTCAGGAACATCAGATTCACACACATTGGGACTGGCAAATGATGACTTCTCAGAAACTTCTGAAGTTTCCTCATTTATAGTTGTGGTTAACATCTTCTGCCTGTAAAAAGGATGATGGTCACTATATCACGAAGCCTCGACAGGTAGAGGGGATGGGGGTATTTGCTGGCGGGTAGGTAGGAGAATTCAGCTTTCTTCCTGCTTGAGGAAACATCCTCTCTCATCGCAGTAACTGGATTACATTTGGTGAAACGTGGTGTTTGGGAGATCATATTTCCAATGGAACTTGATGCGATGGGTAACTTATCTTCTAGGTTAGTGGTTGAGGAAGGCCCTTCAGGGAATGGTGATGGTAATTGACAAGTAGTCTCAACAGAAGCCAGAATCAGAGCGCTAAACCCCACTGAACTCTGGGAAACAACCCTCCATCATGGGACAAAGCAGTTTAGAATTTACCTGTGTGACAATTTACCTGTGTTTTACACAAAAAACAGACTCACAGGAGAAAAGGCTAGATATAGATACACAGTCCACCCGGGATGAAGTCAACCTCCACAGTGTGCGTCCAGGTCCAGAAATCTACCTCCTCCCAGAGATCAGGANGGTGACCTGACCTATCNGTCACTTGAACGCCCTCCTGCTCTCAAAAGCAAGTCAGCCAAGGCCCCCTGAGGGAAGACCCATACCTGAGGCAGTTATTTTCTTCTGTCGGGATCTTTATGTTGAACTTATGCTTTTCTTCAGCTTCAGCAAGCTTTGTCTGGAACAATTTCTCTAGATTTGCCGCANTAGTTTTCTAGAAGATAAATTTGAATAGCTGTCTTCCCCAGAGCCCNTGGGACACAGCTCCTGGGCAGAACAGCACAGTTCCCCGGCTTCCTCTCCAGCCCGGTTCTCAGTCTAACCAGGACTTGCCTGTCTCTCGAGTTCTTTCTGGCATTGGTAAAGGTTTGTGTTNAGGGTCTCCAGAACAGTAGCTTGTGCCCGCAGCTCAGCCTCCAAGATCTGCANAAGAGGAAACAGCCTCAGGATATCGTGCTGATGTAATGTCCCCAAGACAAGAGAGAACCCAGGAATACTCCCTTCTCTGGGGCATTTGGAGCACAATGCACCATGCCAACTTTAGGCACGTTCTCTCGTACCACTTACTGTCATTTCTACCTTCTCCTTCCCTCCCGTGTCCTGCTCTTCAGGTTCACTGCCACTGCGGCCAAAGCAGCCTTCATCAGGCAACATGGTCATAAGTCACTCAGCCACTGCATGGTCTTAATTTTTTTTTAAGATAGAATATTTTTATGACTTTTTGAGAACATAATGCAATTGATATATTTACCTCCCACTTTTCCCTAACTAGATCCACCCTCTACTTCTTCCCAACTTTGTGTTCTTAAAATTTTTAATATTTAATTTTTAGTATATGAGTTTGTGTGTGTGTGGTAAAAGGGCCTGTGATGTTTTGCTAGGCTGGACACTTGAGAGAACATGTGCTATTTGGAAGGGGTATACATATAACCCAACAGACAGTGGATGATGCTGTGTGGTATTAGTTCGCCTTGCCGCTTTTTGCTGTGGTCCTTGAGACAGTTCTCACAGCAAGCCAGAGAGCTTATACAGCCCACAGGAAGCAGCGCAGACTCGTTTAGCAGTCTGGCTACCACATTAAGGAATCTGGGTTGGACTAAAAGAGCCACGGAAAGCATCTGAGGAGAAGAATGTCACCTGAGGTAAGGCCTGTCAACAAGGTGGAAGAAGGTCTGAAGAGCTGGAGTGTGGGAGATAGAGCCTGCCATTAGACCATGTCCCCTCCATGCCTCAGCCCAGCATCTGTTTTCAATCACTGTCTGAGACTGTCTTGTTAAAATCACCAGTAACTCCAAGTCACTAAATCCAAAGCTTTGCACTGCCTTGCTCACCCAGGATGAGCTGAGCTTGGTGTGCTACTGGCCATTCCTTCCCTGGGCATCTGGGTGGCTGCCCCTCCATCTTCCTGATATGCCCTCCTTGTCCTTGAGCTGTGGAGCCCTGAATGCTTTATTTTACCTTCCTTCTCATTAGGTGACCCCATGGTCCCTGTACTGGATAGCTTTGTGTCAACTTGACACAGCTGGAGTTATCACAGAGAAAGGAGCTTCAGTTGGGGAAGTGCCTCTATGAGATCCAGCTGTAAGGCATTTTCTCAATTAGTGATCAAGTGGGGAGGGCCCTTTGTGGGTGGTGCCATCTCTGGGCTGACAGTCTT
>NC_034594.1:37992295-38002508 GCF_900095145.1 Mus pahari
TCCATGGCCTCTGCATCAGCTCCTACTTTCTGACCTGCTTGAGTTCCAGTCCTGCATCCTTTGGTGATCAACAGCAGTATGGAAATGTAAGCCGAATAAGCCCTTTCCTCCCCAACTTGCTTCTTGGTTGTGATGTTTGTGCAGGAATAGAAACCTGACTAAGACAGCCCCTGACAATTTAACCATCCATTCTGTGTTGCCTCACCCTGACCTCACCTCTGACAATACTCCTGACATTGTTCTCTTGTCTCTCTGCCTGTCTCGCTACTTTCTATGCACACCAGCTTCTTTCATTATGTTGGGTTGGAACTCTATCTCTGCTTTGTCCACATTATGAAATTCAGAAATACCTACCTTTGTCCACATACCACATACCACACAGTAACCCTGCTGATCTGAGGCAGATGTGCACCCACCCCCAACAGAGCTCATGCCTCTTTCCTTTGAGGAAATGATATCACACTCATATTTTATCATAAACATACCTTTTTTCCCTGCCTGCATGGTTGTGCATGCCTCTAATCACTTGCTCATATGCACTTGGGAAGCAGAGCAAATGCTCTCTGTGAGTTGGAGGCCAACCTGGTCTACAAAACAGGTTCCGGGTCATCCAGGGATAAACAGTAAGACCCTATCCTAAACACAACAACAACAACAAAAACAAATGGACCAAGAAGATTCACCACATATCTCTCTTCCAATTTGTCATCTTCATAGAATCCCACAGTCAGCACCTAGCAGTTACTGTGTGAATTTTTGTTAGGCACTGACAAAGCTAAAGATATTAACCAGCTTGGTCTCTTTCCCTGGGTTTCAGCCCACTTAGTCCCTCCACCTCCCCAGGCCCCTAAAGAAATCCCACACGACACATATCTTCCCATGGTTCGTGAGCTGGACATGTAACATCACCAAGAGCAACCACGTTGAGCTCAGCACTGTTGTAGCCTGAGCTTGCCTTCTTACAGCCATGTATCTGTTCAGGGATCAGCTGGTGCTCATTTAAGTCTAGAGTGCACCAGGTACTGCTTTAGGAAATAAGGATTAACAGTGAAGAAGACATACAGAAAGGCCTTCCTTCACTGAATGAATCTGCTTGGGCGATTAAATTAATGTAAAAAAGCGAAACAGAGAAAGGAAAGTGTCGGAGCAGACAGCTGAGCCTTTAAATAGAGTGTCTTCCAAGAGGCTACCATATGAATGAAGACCAGAAGGGAAAACGTTTGCCATGGAGATCTTAGGGAAAGAGATGTCTAGGCAGAGACTGTTAAATGCAAAAACCTCCAAGGTATGCCGCTCTGTCCCTTTAAAGAACTAATAAGACCTTTGGGGAGGAGTGGTGGAGGCAGAAAGAAAGGAGAGGAGTTGAGAGAGAGGAGGGGGCAGGTAGAACAAAGCCCATGGACAACACAGGGCTGAGGCGGATTCAGTCCCACCAGCTAGGCTGGAGCAAGCCTGATGCAGAGGGCTCCGGAGGACTTTCAAAAGGGATGACTCTACACCCAGCTTTAACTCCGACCTGGGGAGATTCAAAGGGATCACTCTGCTTCCAAATGGCTTAACTGCATCCCAGAATAAAGTCTGTGAGCAATGTAAAGGAATATAAAAATATTCAGTACCCAACAAGCTAAGCTTCACAGTAGCTAGCGCCTACTGAAGACGCGGCAGACTTGCAAACAAAAGAAACCAGATGGGAACAGACTCAGAAATTATACCTATGATAGAATTAGCAGAGATGCTCAGCAGAGCTTTTCCGGACTAGGACTCCCTGGCTCTACCTTGTAGGATGCTGCAGAGTTTGTTTGCCAGCAGTTTAAGGTACCATTTCTTCATAATGTTAGTGCAGCAACTAGTCTTTTTCTTAGACATGTTTATTCTGGATACAAATTGGATTTCTTAGTGAAAAGGGAAACAAAGGTTTCTTTAGTTTAACAGATTCTTTTTTTTTCATCTGCCTTCACACATGGCCTTCTGTGTCTCAGCCAAGAGGAGCCCAGCAGCAACCATCGTGAGTCAGGTACACACAAGAGAGGCTTGGAGACAAAGCTCTGCAGGAAGCATTGGGAAGACTGAGAGCTCAGAGGGAAGAACATGACTGTTGTAGTTTGAAGAGTCTGGCCCCATAGATTCATGTGTTTGAATGATTGGCCATAGGGAATGGCTCTATTAGGAGGTGTGACCTTGTGGAAGGAAGTGTCCACTGTCAGGGCAGGCTTTGAGGTCATATGTCAACTGAGATACACAGTCTCCTGGGGATTAAGATGTAAAACTCTCCACTCCTTCAGCATAATGTAGGCCTGGATGCTGCCATGCTCCCACCATGATGAGAATGGACTGAACCTCTGAACCTGTAAGCCAGCCCCAGTTAAATGTTGTCCTTTATAAGAGTTGCCTTGGTCATGGTGCCTCTTCACAGCAATAAAATGCTAACTAAGACAATGATGTTCTGTAATTCAAAGTCCTGTGTGTTAAGCTTCACTAGACATAGCTGTTATTCAACACTGATGGCCATGCGGCCTTTACTTTCTCCTTGCTCACAGCTAGCTCTGAGCAAGGCTGCATTTGCTTTACATGGAGNTCAAGATTCATTCTGACTTACAGAGTTCAGCACTTAGGTTTGGGTGCTCCAATAACTGTACTGATTTGGGTAAAGTTTATTTCATTTCCCCAAGGGTGTATGGCTTGGAAGACACTAGCTTCATAGAGCTGAATGGGAACGCTTACCTCTTTGGATTTTCTCAGCTCCTCTATTTGCAGGATGTTTTCATTATGTTGTCTTAGGAGCTCCTGAAAACAATTGTATTTGGAAAGGTTAGAGAATTAAGAAGCCCCCNGAGGATTCAGGAATTTAACACTTACTGAACTGCAGCATTACCAAGTGATGGGTATGATGAGCTCTAGGATTTACATAGAAGTGTAAAGCAATGGAAAACGTATAGATCATCCTGGGAAACAATACCAAAGCTAACAAATAAATTAACAAGAGGAAAATCAAAACAAAGACCAGTAGTACAGTCAGGCTGTCTGTCTGTACTAACTGGCTTTATGTGGCACCAAGACAGTGCAGTGTAGCAGAGGATGGCCTAATCGATCATCCTGGGAAACGATACCAAAGCTAACAAATAAATTAACAAGAGGAAAATCAAAACAAAGACCAGTAGTACAGTCAGGCTGTCTGTCTGTACTAACTGGCTTTATGTGGCACCAAGACAGTGCAGTGTAGCAGAGGATGGCCTAATCGATCATCCTGGGAAACGATACCAAAGCTAACAAATAAATTAACAAGAGGAAAATCAAAACAAAGACCAGTAGTACAGTCAGGCTGTCTGTCTGTACTAACTGGCTTTATGTGGCACCAAGCAGGTGCAGTGGTGCCTTGAGTGTAGAGAAATGGTTAAGCAGAATGGGGAGAGAATCTTGCCCTTCACTCAGAGGACATCAAGACAACTCAGTGAGGGAGGACATTTTCTTTTTTCCTAAAGGATGATGGAATAATTGTCTATTCATATAGAAAAATGTCCTATGACCTCTACTTCCCTCTACACACAAAAAAATTATTCAATATGGACCATAGACTCAGAAATGCTAAAATCAAAAAGTTTCTAAAAAGAGAATGCCCACGGTTTTATGATAGGCAGTAGTGTTGTGGGGAAGGCCGAAAGAGCTTTTAATTCTGAAAAGAAAAGATTGATAATCTGCCTTTCATCAAAATTAGAAATTTCTGTACAGTGAAAAATAACGTTCGCAAAATGAGAAAGCAAACCCCCAGTGAAAGTTCTTATTGCGACATATATGCAAAATATTTGTATTATCCATATCTTTTAAGTAATAGAAGAGTTGAACAGGAACAAAAGAAGATAGAAATCTATCAATGTCGTCCTCCCCCAACACTTTAGAAAAACTGGCCATGTTTAGTCATCAGAGAGACTTAAAAAAAAAGTGACTGTCACTTCATATTCATCCCACTATAATGGCCATACTTAAAGACTGGGTGGCCTAAGTGTGCAGGATTCGGTACAGTCAGAATTCGCATATTTAAGATCTCAGAGTAAAACATTTGTACTGTGGAAACCACAGATTTCCTCTATGTACCCTGGGGCTTTAGTAATACACTCCAAGAGAAGTAAGAGAATATATCTATGAGTCATTTGTACAAAAATATTCATAGAAGCTTTGTTTAAAATCCCACGAATGAAAATAATCCAAATATTAGAAACCAGGAAACCAAGAAACACATTGTATGACGTTTCCACTAAGCTAAGCGATATTTCTGAGCAGTGAAAAGGGGCTCAGTGGGTATGGGCTCGGGCTTGGAAGGTCAGTGCTGGCAGCTAAGGCCAGAAGGTCAGGCTCATCCTGGGTTACACATCAGCAACCAACCTGGGCTGCAGAGGAAGATCTGCCTCAATCCACTTTTACAAAAGGAATGTATGAATGTGAAAAACAAATAAATACATTTTATCAGTTATTTTTAACGGAAAACAATACATTAGGTGTTAGGCATTCTATGTCCATTCTATGTTAAGTTTTAAAACCTGAAACTCTGCTTTTTGGCTAGTTTGACCTAGGTGGGCCAGAGGTGGCAGTGGAGTGTGTCCACTGTTTCTCTTCCCCCTCAACTGGTTCTGAGCAGATGTGGGCCCTGCTCTTTCCTGGCTCTCCTCATGCCCTTCCAAGGTTGGGCAGGGTCTGAAGTCGGAGGTGGGGGTGCTATCTGAGCAGTCACTAGTCCAGCTCTGAGGTGCAGGAATCCCACCACGCGTCTGTGATCTCCCCGTGGTCACCAGAGCTTTCTGTTGGATGGAGATGATGGTGGAATGATTGAGAAGGATGAAGAAGCAGGGGTGTGGGGTAGAATGGAGTGGGGTGGGGGTGGGAGTGGGGGGTTGGGGTGCAGGTGGGGTGGGTGGGGCAAAGATGCAGGTGATTCAGTCTGGGTTCAGACAGGGAGTCTGAAGAGAACACCGCTTACAGTTCCAGCAGACACGATGAGTCAGAAAATGATCTGGACAGATGCAGGGGGTTTCCACAAAGCACCTGACTCATCAGGAAGGGAGGGTTGTTGAGAAAAGGAACGGGACCATTGCCAAGGGAAAGCTCTGAGCAGAATTTCATCAACTGTGATAGGGCTGGGAGTGGGGAGACATGTAAAAGATCATTACTGAAGAGGAGCGTAAGGAACAGGCCAGCAGAAAGAGGAAAGGGTTTTGTGGGTTTTGAGACAAAGTCTCTCTCCATAGCCCTTAGAACTCACGCTGTAGATGAGTCTGGCCTCAAACTCAGAGGGATCTGCCTGCCTCTGCCTCTCCAGTGCTGGGATTAAAGGTGTGCACCACCATACCATACCAGACTTGCTATTAATAAATATTAAAAATAAATTTCACTAATAGAAAAATCAGCAAAGAGACTGGAGAAGAGTGTCTGCATGGAAGGGCAAGAAGGAAATAGCGAGTGTGAGAAACTCAGCCGAGGGAGGGGAGCAGAAAGGAGAAGAAAATGAACCCTGTAAACCAAGTTCAGGAGGAAAGCCAAAGTGGGGGACTTAAGGTATGGCTGGAAAATGCAAAAACTAAGCCTAGCCTCAGAGACTGACACGGAAAACCCATCGAAGGATCCCAGGCATCCATGGTGGAACCCTGGTTCCCAGCTAGCCTGTTGTTAAGGAGTCTGAGGCCCCTTATAGCTTGTATAATTAAGGTGATTGTGGGGCACTGGGCTATGCAAAGACAGTCTGGTCTTCGGTTGAGCTGATATGTTGAACCCCGGGACCTGGTGGTGATAATTCATCTACATGAAATGCAAGGAGTTCTCTTGTCTCCGGGAACCCTGGCTCCTGTCGAAGTTACCGCCACTCTTAGCCCTCACAGAAGTGTGTGGCTAGCAGTCACATAGGCAATGTCCCAAGCTTCTGACCTTCAGGCTAAACTCCTTCCCAGTTACCTAGCAACAGAAAAGATAGCAGCAAACTTTAAAAGGGGGTGGTTTGGCCCCTCCTCACTCTCTCACATTTACTCTTCTCTCTCCTCCCCCACTCTGTCTTCTCCTCTCTTCTCTCCTCTCTCTTCCTCTCTCTCCCTCTTATTCTCTAGACTTTCTTCTCTCTCTCTCCTTTCCCCCTTCTATCCTCTTGGCTATGGCCGGTCTCTCTCTTTTACCTTCTCTCTTTCCCCTTGCCTTTCGATAATAAGGCTCTAAAATCATAGACTGTCTCTGCGCTCTAATCAAGGCCCGCTGTGTAGACTCTCACCTGTGTGGGAACCCCTCTTCCCTCAGCCCTTTCTCCCATAACCCCGGGGTAACAAGGTGTCACCCCGGGGCACATTTTGGTTTCGGGGGCTGCCCTTTGTCCACCCACCTTCAAGTGGGTCAGAGGCTTAGATGCCCACCCGGGGCTCAGTGGAAAGCAACTGGCAGCCCTCCTGAGGCCTACGTCCTGATCCCAGAATGACCCTCTCTTCTGATAGGGAGGTGTGTGGCTGATGGCCCAATTGTGACAGCGTTACAGAGATCTGCCTCTGTAAGGTGACCACATCGGCTGCATTCAAGAACTCTGAGATGGGCTGTGTGAACCGGAGGGGGCTGGAATGCTAACACATTTTGCTTAGTAGGAGTGATACATGACCAAACCCACTTGACCAGTTGATGCCAATGTCTTTTCCTTGGTTTATAGAAAGGACTGTGTGTGTGGGTGGCATTAAGAGAGGCCATGTTGGCAAACCACAGGACTTTATAGGTTTTGCATGTTTAACATACTGCTATTCCCTACTAATTACAACTTTCATTCCAAAATTCCTGAGGTAAGACAACCTAGCTATAAAGGACCCCAGGACAATCCTCCTCCAACTTGGCTTCAGCTGTCAACTTGACTCAGCCCGCAGTTACTTCAGGGGCTTCAATTTGGGGACTGTATCCATCACATTGCCTGTCGGCATACCAATGGGGCATTTTCTGGACAGCCAATTGATGTAGGATGGCCCAGCCTACTGTGGGTGGCACCATCCCTAGGCAGCTGGTCCTGGCCTGTATAAAAAAGGCAGCTGAACAAGAATGAGCATGCCAGAAAGCAGTGTTCCTCTGTGGTTCCTGTTTCAAGGCCCTGCGTTGGTTTCCTGCATTGGAAGTTGAGGTTAAACTGCCCCTTGTAAGGTGAAATAAATCCTTTTCCTTCCATTTGCTTTTGGTCATGGTTTATGGAAGCAACCAAGTGCAAACTAAAACAGTCATTCTTTCAGCATATATTTCCAGGAAAGTTGAACAGAGAGGAGAGTAGGCCACTGGGACAAACAAGTCACCCNTGTACATAGGCCCACCGGGCTCAGCTGCCCCACCTAGACCACTCTCAANCAGCTCCAGTTACCTCTTTCTCTCGAGCGAAGTTATCAGAAACAGCACTGATGGACTCATNCATTTTCTTCTTTTTTTCTTCCGACTGTAACTCAAACTTTTTTATTATAATACGTTCTGTGGAGGTGAGAAAGACAGGTTTGGGTGTAAAACCTGGGAAAGCAGGCCAAAGAGAAACCTAGAATAACTGAAAACAGTACTGGACAGAACCTGAGAACCTTTCAGCCTAGGCTGGGTGCTCTGACCTCTGCTGGGTGATGCCTGGCATGAGGTGGGTCTCCCGCGTGCTGGGACAGTAGCCACATGGGAACAGTCGGCAGCATCTGCTCTTACTTTGGTGTGTGGTGTGGTTTCTGTCTCCTGTTTGTCTTTCTGTCTTCTCTGCTGAAGTAATAGCTGTGCTTTCTCGGGCATTTTTTTCTATAAAGCTCTTGGTTAGTCAGATTTTTCGTATTAAAATTTCACACTTAGCCCTTGGGCAGAGGTAAGTTCACCTGTTCTCAGTGTTGGAAGACCCGGCAACAGAGCCCTGAATAATTTAAATTCAAATTCATGAATTCCTCCTGGAANTTTAGGTTCTATATTTCATTACAGATGCCAATACCCATATTAGTTCCAGATCATGATGGGGAAATATGTAAGGTTTAGATCCCTTAATTCGTGTGTCTGAAAGTCAAAAAAAAGAAGGAGAGGAGGAGGAGGAAAAACAAAAAGGCAAGCCTTGCCCTCACTGCCCTGTCTCCTAGCAACCTGAGGCACCTTTCACTGGGGAGTTCCACAGCTGGCCTTTGACCCTTGGCAAATCCAAGGCCCCTTCCCTCAAGTCAAGGCCAAGATCTATGGCCGGTTTTGTTCATGTTTTTAATTCTTTCATATTAAAAAATCCAGCAGCTTCTGCATGACTCACTTTGTTGTAGCAGGATCTTTTCCCGCTCCATCTTCTCATCCTTCTCCCATTCGGCCTTTCGTCTCAACCACTTGTCTTCCATTTCCTCGTAAATGCTATCCTGTGAAGCACGAAGGCACTGGTNAGAAGAGCCATAATGATAGGAGAACGCTGTGACAGGGGAACCCTATGACAGGGGAACCCTGTGACAGGGGAACACTGCTAAGTTACTCACAGGGTCACATGGGACTTTGCTCTCCCCTGACTTGGGCTTTGCTGAGGGGCCCTTCCATGGGTTATACATAAGAAAACCAATTCCAGCGAAGCTCAGTGGAGAGCTGGGATAAGCCGAAAGGTCAAAGGCCCTCTATGAACAGCATTTACCCTGCTGAATCTTGACTTCCTTGGAAGAGAGATTGGCTCTCTGAGTCTGAGAATTAAGTCTGATTCTGCATCTCCCTGTAAGGCAGCCTGCTCTGGGCCTTCATCGAGTGTGGGGAATCGTCCACTTTTACTTTCTACTGCTGTGGTAAAACGGTCTGATTAAAAGCAGCATGGGTGGGAAGGGCTGATGCTGCTTATTACATCATCCATATTACAACCCATCACTGAGGGAACTGGGCTGGAACTCAGGCAGGAACGGGTGCCAGGGCAGTCCTGGCTGCTGGTGGGCTCCTGTGGCTTGCTCAGCCTGTTTGTTGTTGTTGTTGTTGTTGTTGTTTTAAATCTCTCTGCCCAGAGGCTGCCCCACCTTTGGTGGGCTGGGCCCTCCCACATCAATTATTAATTAAGAAAATGCCCCACCAACTTGTCCACAGGCAATGAGGGCACTTTCTCAAATGAAGCTCCCTCCCCACAGATGACTCCATTTTGTGTCAAGTTGACAACAAACCCAACCAGAACAGGGATGAAAGGAAATGGCTTCAGGTCTCAGCTTGTAGAATGTGGAATGAAATAAAATTTTTTGGATGGCAATTTGATCAAATCTGTGAAAGGCCTTACATATGTCCATTGCTTTGACCAGCACTCTAATGATTGAAGTTCTGTGTTCTGTCACTATGAGTGACTGTAATAGAACGTGGTCATTGGGAAAGGAACAGTGATATCCCAAAGCCACAGAGGCAGTCACAACAAGGGAGGGAAAGACCTAAAGTGCCCAAGAGAAAAGAGGATACAAAAGTGTCTGTAGGTTCGCTCAGTGAATGGGTCAACAAAGTACTGTAGGATGCATGGGTGCCTCTGGTGAGTGACAATTCTTTCTTTTCCATGTTACTGTTGGTGGTTAGCTCCACTTTAAAAAACAAAAACACAGTCTTCTTTTATGTGTGTAAGTGTTCTTGTCGGTGTGCTGTGTGTGGGACTGGTGCTTGAGGAGGTCATAAGAGGGCGTTGGGTTTGCTGGCACTGGAGTTACACGGGGTTTTAAGTTATCACCTGGGTAATAATACCCTCTTTTCAACAGGCCTCTTCAGAGTTGAATGGCTGGTTTGGCAAACATGGAAGCCACTGGGCTCATCCTTCCTGTTGGGCACAGCAGTGACACTGTGGGTGGGAGTATTAGAATCTCTCCAGGTCTACAGTCATCCTCAAGTTCTCAGCCAGGAAGGAGCCTCATCTCTCTTGCTCTCAGGGCCTACCCTACACAGCTTGGAATCTCACCTGAAACACGTGGAACATACTCTTCAGATACTTATATTCCTTGTCCATCTTATCTGGAGGAAAAGAAAACAAGGACATCATTATTCCTTCGGTGGGCACACTTTCCAAACCTCACATGAACTCCTCAGCACCACACCCAAGCTCTCCCTGAGGTGATGAAGCTGTCTCAGGATTCCCAAATCGCTCTGGAAGCTTATCAAAAAGCTTATCAGTTATTGGATCCCNCCTGAACCAATGGACAAAGAGCTTCCGGGAGAGAGGCCAGGTACTTTCTAAACTTGCTTCTCAGAGATCTCAAAGCTCCCATGTTCTGTTCAGCTGCTTTAG
>NC_034594.1:38012751-38022272 GCF_900095145.1 Mus pahari
AAGGAGCTGAAGGTGTCTGCAACTCTATAGGTGGAACAACAATATGAACTAACCAGTACCCCCTAGAGCTCGCGTCTCTAGCTGCATATGTAGCAGAAGATGGCCTAGTGGGCCATCATTGGGAAGAGAGGCCCCTTTGTCTTGCAAACTTTATATGCTCCAGTACAGGGCCAAGAAGTGGGAGTGGGCCAGTAGGAGAGCAAGGAGGGGCAGGGAGAGGATACAGGGAACTTTCTGGATAATGTTTGAAATGTAAATGAAGAAAATATCTAATTTTTAAAAAGCAGCTTGTGTGGGGAAGGGCTTATTTTTCTTATATTTCCATATTACAACCCATTACTGAGGGAACTGAGCTGGAACTCAGGCAGGAACTGGTGCCAGGGCAGTCCTGGCTGCTGGTTGGCTCCTGTGGCTTGCTCAGCCTGTTTTTGTATCTCTCTGCCCAGAGGCAGCCCCACCTGTGGTGGGCTGGGCCCTCCCACGTCAATTATTAATCAAGAAAATGCCCCACCGACTTGTCCACAGGCAATGAAGACACTTTCTTAAATGAAGCTCCCTCCCCGCAGATGACTCCATTTTGTGTCAAGTTGACAACAAACCCAACCAGAACAGGGATGAAAGGAATCAGGTCTTAACTTGTAGAATGTGGAATGGGACAAAATTTTTTGGATGGCAATTTGATCAAATCTGTGAAAGGCCTTACATATGTCCATTGCTTTGACCAGCGCTCTAATGATTGAAGTTCTGTGTTCTGTCACTGCGAGTGACTGTAATAGCACGTCAGTGGGAATGGGACAGTGATATCCCAAAGCCACAGAGGCAGTCATGACAAATAAGGGAAAGACCTAAAGTGCCCAAGAGAAAAGAGGATACAAAAGTGTCTGTAGGTTCACTCAGTGAATGGGTCAACAAAGTACTGTAGTTTGCATGGGCGCCTCTGGTGAGTGACAATTCTTTCTTTTCCATGTTATTGTTGGTGGTTAGCTCCACGTTAAAAAACAAAGACACAGACTTCTTTTATGTGTGTAAGTGTTCTTGTCGGTGTGTAGGTCTGTGCACTGTGTGTGGGACTGGTGCCCGAGGAGGTCATAAGAGGGTGTTGGGTTTGCTGGCACTGGAGTTACACGGGGTTTTGAGTTATCACCTGGGTGCTGGGAACTGAACCTGGGGCCTCTGGAAGAGCAGCCAGTTCTCTTAACTGTTGAGCCCTCTCTCCAGCCCTTACCCGCTCCCAGTCTTCATTTTTAGAAGACAGTGAACAGGTGTTACACCCTCTTTTCAACAGGCCTCTTCAGAGTTGAATGGCTGGTGTGGCAAACATGGAAGCCACTGGGCTCATCCTTCCTGCTGGGCACAGCAGTGACACTGTGGGTGGGAGTGTTAGAATCTCTCCAGGTCTGCAGTCATCCTCAAGTTCTCAGCCAGGCAGGAGCCTCATCTCTCTTGCTCTCAGGGCCTACCCTACAGCTTAGAATCTCACCTGAAACACGTGGAACATACTCTTCAGATACTTATATTCCTTGTCCATCTTATCTGGAGGGAAAGAAAACAAGGACATCATTATTCCTTTGGTGGGCACACTTTCCAAACCTCACATGAACTCCTCAGCACCACACCCAAGCTCTCCCTGAGGTGATGAAGTTGTCTCAGGATTCCCAAATCGCTCTGGAAGCTTATCAAAAAGCTTATCAGTTATTGGATCCCNCCTGAACCAATGGACAAAGAGCTTCCGGGAGAGAGGCCAGGTACTTTCTAAACTTGCTTCTCAGAGATCTCAAAGCTCCCATGTTCTGTTCAGCTGCTTTAGTAAGACAACCTCCCCCCACCNAGGGTCATCTGTATCTATGGGAAGGAGGAACAGAACCTCCCACGTGCATCTGCTTCTCCTTTTTGTAGCATTTCCTCCTTTACAGTGGTTATGAAAACCACACATTCTCTTCAGGACACTAGAAAACAAGCAAAGTGTAAATGAGACACTAACTTCAAACAAGGAAGAAGGTTGTAGAGCGCCTCATTCTCTGTGGACGTTAGTCTATAAACCCCAAATCTGAAGGGTGCACCCTCTGCTTTCCCCAAGGGCAGTGTAAACTGAGATTCGGTCAGCACAGCCCTATGCACTACAGAGCCTTGCAATCACAGTGTTCCAGTGAGGTTTCAAGAAATCACTGCCATTTTCCATGCAAGAAAACCTGAAGGCATCATAGTAATATTATAGTTTTAGAACTTTAAAATGCACTTTTAAAAATAAATTCACGTTCTTGGTTCAGTGATGAAGCAGTTTGGTTCTCCATCATTCTCATGCCCCAAGCCTCAGAAGGGAAATGTTAGCCATCTGGCTGTGCCAACCCANGGCCATAGGGACGCCAGGGTGCAGGCGACCCACCTTCCCCCCAGGGTCCCTCAGGGCCTGACAGTACCTAGTTTCTCTTCAGCCGAGGCCTTTTCTGCCTTCAGGGCCTCCTTGTAGCTGTTCTCTAACCTCTCAAGCTCCTCTCTGTGAGTCTCTTTGAGTTCCCTATGGGACAATCAGTGAAAAGAAGTTCAGAGTGAACAAGCTGGCTGAGCAGGTAAAGTGCTGGCNACGAAAGCCTAACAACCCGAATCTGACCCCTGGAATCTATAGTGGAGGAAAGAANTGACTTCCAAAAGCTGTCTTCTCTGGTCCACAAAAACACAGTGAGGCCAAGCACATGGAGGGGAGGGGATGGTGCTGCACACACACACACATGCGCACATACATGTTCATGTACACATTCATATACACACTCATGTGCTCACATACACATGTTCAGATATACACACATACTCACATATACATACATGATCACATATACACACATGTTCATATACACATATACATTCTCATATACACACACATGCTCACATACACATGCTCACACACACACATACTCACATACACTCATACATACACATACTCACATACACTCACATACACATATACATACACACTTTCTCACACATATTTACACACACATACTTATGCACATATGCACACACACACTCTCATGCACACTCTCACACACATGCTCATGCACACACACACAGTCTAGAGTTGAGCTGTTGCACTGACCTGCCCTCCCCCCCTTGGTAAGGACCAAGATGGGGCCTTCACTTCCTATATAGTATTCTTATGGTTTCTATTCNGAGTGAGGCATTTCCTAAAGTTGCTGCTGTGAATAGTGCTCAGGTGAGCACCTCAGACTCCCTTCTTAGTCAACTGTCTTTGCTTACTGGTCCCTTATAGAACCATCCAGAAAAAGTTTAGAACCCCAGATCTAGCCCCCACCCCAGGATCCATATGCTGGTAGTGTTTGAGTGCGAAAGTGAGAGCCCAAAGTCTTAAATCAGATGGGAGAAGCCGAAACACACGTTACTACAGGAAAAATGCCTGTCTGCAAAGACTACGTATGTGATGTTATTCCAACATCAAGCAAGGAAAGCCTGTGGAGACAGTTGCTTCTAGGCATTGCCTTGGGAGGGGCTGTGGAGGGACCAGGAGTTGGAACATATATACTAAGAAACTGAAACCACCGAGTACAGCACTCTCACAGTGAATGCAGGTCCACACACACTTAGTTTTCACGAACACAGAATATTCTGCACCAGGGGTGACTTCCAAGCAGGTGATGATGATGTGCCAATGCAGGCCCATCAATTGTAACACATAAAACATTTTTCAGGGATGCTGAAAACGAGGGCGGCTTTAGGGTGGAACACAAGGGATATGTGAGGGCTCTGTACCTTCCTGGTAATTTTGCTGAAAACTTTAAATTATTATAAAAACAACAAAGCAAACTGGACGTGGTGGCACACACCTTAATTCCAGCATTTGGGCGACAGAGGCAGGTGGATCTTTGTGAGTTCAAGGCCAGCCTGGTCTACAAAGAAAGAAACCCTGTGTGGTAAAACAAAACAATCAAGAAAAATAAATAAATAAAGACATCAATGCCTAAAATGCTGTGGATTATATAGAGGTGTTATCTCTACTAGGATTTGTTTTGTTATAAATGTTCATTTATGGTCCCAACACCACTGGGAGTAACTAGGGCTAGCAGGATCCAGGGAAGCAGGAACCCCACCCAAGCAGTGGCACAGTTCCTTCTGATCTGGACTGGAGCCCTGAGCAGACCTTGGGCTGGATCTCTGCAGCAAGTCCCACAACACCCAGAGGAAGCTCCACTCCCAGGCGCTCTGACATGCCCAGGATCCCAGGATCCCAGGATCCCAGGGGCTTGGACACACCAGAATCTCAGGATCCCAGAAGCAGCTTGACTCCCAGTAGCTCTGACACACCCAGAATCTCAGGATCCCAGGATCCCAGAATCACAGGATCAGAGAGACAACTGGACTCTGAGGAGTTATTATACAACCAGGATCACAGAGAGGACAGACTACAGTCAGATATAGGGAGGGCAGGTAGTACTAGAGATACTCAGATGACAGGAGGCAAGCATAAGAACATAAGCAACAGAAACCAAGGTTACTTGGCATCATCAGAACCCAATTCTCCCAACATAGCAAGTCCTGGATACACCATCACACCAGAAAATCAAGATTCAGATCTAAAAATCACTTCTCGTGATGATGATAGAGGACTTGAAGAAGGACATAAAAAGCTCCCTTAAAGAAATACAGGAGAACACAGGTAAACAGATAGAAGCCCTTAAAGAGCAAACACAAAAATCCCTTAAAGAATTACAAGAAAACACAATCAAACAGGCAAAGGAAATGAACAAAACCATCCAAGATCTAAAAATAGAAATAGAAACAACAAAGAAAACACAAAGGGAGACAGCCTGGAGATAGAAAACCTAGGAAAGACATCAAGAGTCATAGATGCAAGCATTAGCAACAGAATACAAGAGATAGAAGAGAGAATCTCAGGTGCACAAGATACTATAGAAAACATTGACACAACAGTCAAAAAAAAATGCAAAAGGCAAAAAGCAGGCCGGGCCTGGTGGCGCAGGCCTTTAATCCCAGCACTCGGGAGGCAGAGACAGGCAGATTTCTGAGTTCGAGGCCAGCCTGGTCTACCAAGTGAGTTCCAGGACAGCCAGAGCTATACAGAGAAACCCTGTCTCGGAAAAAAAAAAAAAAAAAAAAGATTTCACAAGCACAGAATTTCTGATGCATACCATTTTATCACACTTTGAACTTCTGGAATGTTCATTAGATCACATGACTTTGGTGATTTNGATTTCTGAGTTCGAGGCCAGCCTGGTCTACCAAGTGAGTTCCAGGACAGCCAGAGCTATACAGAGAAACCCTGTCTCGAAAAATAAAAAAAAAAAAAAAATTAAAAAAAAAAAAAGGCAAAAAGCTCCTAACCCAAATCATCCAGGAAATCCAGGACACAATGAGAAGATGAAACCTAAGAATAATAGAAGAAAGTGAAGATTCCCAACTTAAAGGGCCAGTAAATATCTTCAACAAAATTATAGAAGAAAAATTCCCTAACCTAAAGAAAGAGATGCCCATGAACCTACAAGAAGCTTACAGAACTCCCGATAGACTGGACCAGAAAAGAAATTCCTCCTGTCACATAATAATCAAAACACCAAATGCACAAAACAAAGATAGGATATTAAAAGCAGTAAGGGAAAAAGGTCAAGTAACATATAAAGGCAGACTTATTACACCAGACTTCTCACCAGAGACTATGAAAGCCAGAAGATCCTGGACAGATGTCATACAGACCCCAAGAGAACACAAATGCAAGCCCAGGCTACTATACCCAGTAAATCTCTCAATTACCGTAGACTGAGAAAACAAGATATCCCATGGCAAAACTAAATTTACACAATATCTTTCCTCAAATCCAGCCCTACAAAGGATAATAGATGGAAAATTCCAACACAAGGACAGAAACTACACCCTAGAAAAAGCAAGAAAGTAATCTTCCTTCAACAAACCCAAAAGAAGTTAGCCACACAAACATAATTGCACCTCTAACAACAAAAATAACAGGGAGTAACAATCACTTTTCCTTAATATTTCTTAACATCAATGGACTCAACTCCCTAATAAAAAGGCATAGACTAACAGACTGGATACATAAACAGGACTCAGCATTTCACTGCATATAGGAAACACACCTCAGTGACAAAGATAGACACTACCTCAGAGTAAAAGGTTGGAAAACAATTTCTCCAAGCATGTGGTCCCAAGAAAAAAGCTGGAGTAGTCATTCTAATATCCAACAAAATTGACTCAATAGAAACAGATATATAAATGTTGGGTCATAGACAGATGCCCTTAGTAACTAAAATGAGCAGAATGCATAGAAACAAACACTTCTCTAGGACTAATTGGCGACTCTGGTTCATTTGTTGTTCCATATCAAATTGAGGATTTTCTTTCTATTTATGTGAAGAATGAGATGAGGATGTTGATTGTGATTTCATTGAATAAGTAAATTGTTTTGGTAGGAAAGTCTTTTTTCACAATGTTAATTCTACCAAGCTGTATGCTTGGGAGGTCTTCAAATTCTATTATGATTCTCAGTCTCTTTCTTCACATACTTAATGTTTTTACTGTAGAGGTTTATTACCTCTTTTGTTATCCATTTCTAAATATTTTATTTTCTTTGAGAAACTGGGCAGAGGAGCGTGTCCATGATCTCTTTCTCAGCAGGCTTGTTACTTGTATATATCAAGACTCGTAAATTTTGTTAGTCTACTATGTATCACAACCCTTTGCTGAAATTATTGATAATTTCTACAATTTTTAAGTCAAATTTTGGGAATATTGGATATAAGATAATATAATCTTCAGTTGAAAATAATTTGACCTAATATTTTCCCATTTATTTCCCTTCTCTTGCCTTATTGCTCCAGCTAATGCTTCAGTCACATTATGGATGAGCAGTAGGGATAGTGGGCACTCCTCTCTTACTACTGATTTTAATGAGGCTTATTAATGGTTTTCTTCATTTAGGATGATTAGCCACAAATTTGTCATAGACAATCTGTATTATGTTGGAATATGCTTCCTACAGTTCTACTTGTTCTAGGGCTTTTATTAAGAAGGCATGTTGAATCTTATCAAAGACTTTGTCTTTTTTTTGTTTGTTTGTTTCCATTGAGATGATCATATGATTCTTGTATTTTTTTTGTCCATGTTTTTGTTTTTTTTACATTTATTTCTTATATATGCTTAAAAATAAAATAAAATAAAAATAAATGCTCATTTACATTACAAATGCTTATGGAGTTAAACATGCTGTTCTAGTCTATGAATACAATGTGGAAACAATTAAATCAACATAGTTGACACACAGGTGTCACCTCAATGACTGCAATTTTTGTGGTAAGAATGTTTGAAACTCGCATTTTTTCTTTTTAACAAAGTTGTTTTGGTTTTGATTGTTCATCTTGTTTGTGTGTATGAGTCTGTGTGGGGTAAGTATGCATGAGTGCAGTGCAGGGGTCAGAAGGTGCTGGATCCCCTGAGCTGGACAGGGAGTGGAGAGCCCCAGATCTGTGCTGGAAACCAAACTCAGGACCTCTAAAAGAGCAGAATAAACTCGGGACCCCTGAGCCATCTCTCCAGCCTTAAAATGTGCTCTTGTGTAATAAGAGAAGAGGAACATGCTAGTATTACTATGCTAAGGCCTGCAAAGCTCTTAAAAAGTATTTCTCCTGTCTGAGATTTTATATACTTTAAAACACTTCTATTTTATTTATTTATTTGTTTGTTTATTTATTTATTTATTAGATTTTAAAACAGTTTTATTTGTTTGTTTGTTTGTTTGTTTATTGTGCATGGTGTGTGTGTACGCCAACCATCCATCCATGCATGGAGACCAGAGGTAACTTGAGAGACTCAGTGTTCTTCTACCACGTGGGTCCTGGGGATCAAATCCAGGTCATCAGGCCTGGTGGAAGCCCTGGCCCAAATTCTGTACACTTTGACAGTCACCTCTCATGGTCTAGCCTTAGGAACCATCCATCCCGCTAGGCTCTGTTCTCTAAGAGGTTTCGGCTGTGAGTGAGAACACAGAGATTTTCTCTGTGCCTGGTTTACTTCACTTCCNTCCTTCNNNTCCACCCATGTTCTCACAACTGGGAGAATTCCCTTCTCTTTTGGAGCAGAATAGCATTTTTAAGCTCTCATCTGCCGACAGAACACACTGCTTGTGGACGTTGTACATCGTGGTGCGGAGCCTAGTGCGCACCACGATGTACAACGTCCACAAGCAGATGAGCGATGAAAAGCGGGAACACCAAACACAAACTGCTTCATCCCAGTGGCAGCAAATGAGGCCACCCTGCTCTCTGAAGACACATCTCCCACACCGTGTCACGGGTTGCACTTGGCACAACTGCGAGTGCCTGGGGACCTGGAATCCTGCCAGGGCACGGGAGCCTGGGCGCTCAGCACGCAGTCCTCCACTGGAAAGCATACCTGTTCTCGGTTTCAAACTTCTGCTTCATGTTGGAACAGNGGAGATCCATCTCTTTGGAGAGCTGGAAGTGAGGCCAGCGTTAANAGCCCAGTATTCAGAGCCCCAGCCCGCTCTTATCTATATCTGTGNAGCCCCTCCATTCTGAGGGGGTGCCCCGCTCAGTCTCTCCTGGGCATGTTCCGCAGTGCACAGGGCACACACACAGCAGAGGGACTGCTGACTGTCCTCCCCTAGTGAGGGCATCATGCGGGTAATGCACGGCCACCACTCTGTTGCTACTTTGCCAGTGGGTCTGGTTCCTTCTGTCGTTTCATCCTAATACTGCGACCTCTGGGCTCTTTCACCTTTGGGAATCAGTTATTTAGCCAGAGACTTGGCTGGNAGAGTCAAAAAGAACCAACAGTCAGTCTGTGGACATATCAAAGGGCTACTTGTGGCCACACAGTCCCTCCTCTTCCCTCCTTGCCCTCTGCTGGGGAATCAGCCATCTTGGTGCAGGCCCCTTCTCCACACTGTGAACCTGGATTCTCCCCCTGAGTCCCAACATGCAGAGGCAATGGGCATCAATTCCTCAGAGCCTCTGCCAGGAGACTGTCTGTTTGTCTGTCCGTGGTGTTAATAACTCTTCCTAAAAACTACTTACACCCATCTCAGTGTTGTCTTGGATTCTGCACAGAAACCTTTCAAAGATCAGAAGTGGGAATTATTTTCAACACCCCCACTTCCACTTGCAAAAAAGACAGTCGCTAAAGTTGCCTGGCACAGGGCTGGTGCTGGTGAGTCAAAATGTGGTTGCCTGAAGCCCCACCACCTTCCTCAAGCTTCCTCAAGCTTCAGTTTTTCTTTTGTAGAAGAAGACATCAGCCAGGCAGAGGTGGGAAAGTCTCAGCCTGGNTGTGAACCAGTCCATGACTGTAAGATTCAGACAGCCTGGGACCAATCAGTGTGAGAGGCTGCTGTGGGGAGGCGGAGCCTCAAGGTTCCCTTCAGGAATACCAGGGAGCACTTCTCTGAGCATGGCTGTGGTCTGTTACTCCATCCCTGGTCACCTGCTTGAGCTGGGAAAGAAAGGCTCAAAACTGGAACTGAT
>NC_034594.1:38023829-38025694 GCF_900095145.1 Mus pahari
GGAGGGCTTCCATGATATCTGAGAGCTGTGCAACCAGGGGAGGCAATGGTGTGCTGGGGCTGTGTGGAGGGTCTTAGTCAGGAGGTTTCATTTCCTTGGCATAGCTGAGAGGTGTCAAGGGAGAAACCAAGAGAGAGGACCTAGGGGAGGTCAGAAGAAGGAGCCTTTGTCTTTTACACANGCTCTCCACTGTGCACAGTAGTCACAGCTTTACCTGCAACTGAAGGAGACAACAAAATTTTTTCTACCACAGATTCCTTGTGAGAAACAGGTCGGCAGCAGTGAGACACCACACCAGCTCTTCCTGGACTTAGACAACATTCCAGCTTTGTGCCCACACCCTGAAAGCAAAACTGAGCCCCAATGTCAGCATGGACTAGGACAGTGTCCCTTATTCATCTATAATTGACAGGACCCTGGTGTTTATGGTGTTGGACCTGGGACCAGGGACTGAGGTGCCTATTTTACATATCAAAGCAGACCTGGCCTCCACCTCCTCCCAGCATCCCTCAGTCCCTACCTGGCATACCCTGCCCTGAACCCTGAGTTTTCCAGCCCAAGGATGGGATGGGCTGCCCTTCCTCCACAGGCTTGTCCCCTATATAATCTTTCTCTCCTCACACACCCACAGTGACTCCCCTGGCCTCATTTCTTGAGGCCAGTGAACTTGCCCTAGAGCAGCTTCCCAAAAAACCTGCCTTTAATGTAAGCTAATCTGGGCTTGAATTGGCTCATTTGGTGGCAGAAAAATAACTTATCAGTAGCTATGAATATGACTTTAACTCTGGGTCTATCATTCTGCAGAGGCTGGTGTGTTAAGCAGGGAAGAGAAAAAAAATGAATAAATAAAAAATAGAAAGGAGGCTGAATCCTGACAGCAGCCCTGACTGGATGGGAAGACAGAGATATGGCTCTGGCTTCTCTCATCCAGAGGAGTTTAGTAAACCCATGGCCTCCATTGCATGAGCCTCATTCCCATCCCTTGTCAGAGATATCCACTGCTCTCTACATATCAACAGATGGGTGACTAGATATGTGTGTTTATGTATGGCATATGTGTGTGTGTGTTTGTGTGTGTGTGTGTGTGTGTGTTTGTGTGTGTGTGTGTGTGTGTGTGTGTGAGGAACTGCTGACAGCAGCTAGACTGGGCGAAGGGAGTGGAGGGGGCGAAGGGAGGGGCATCTCTCCACCCTTGGTTTCTGAGAAATTTAGAAAAGTTGTATTAAAGATTCTAGAAATATAGAAAACCCATATGCTCTTACCACTGTAGATGCTGGCTTTTCTAACCCTTTGAGTGCATCTCTTCTTGGGGCTCAAGAGAGAAAGACAAAACTCCCTGGCAGAAAAGAATTTCTCTGAAGCAAAATATTTGCAAGTTAAGCACCAAGAGGACCAAGTAAAGGACTTTCTGCAGTGACAAACAAAGTCAACAGTGCCGCCATCTCCTCCCCTGAACAACCCCAGGGAGACAAAGCCATGTCACCTGCAGAGGCAGACCATGGCCTGCCAACCTCAGAGCGCAGATCTGCTCCGCACCCCACCCCACAGCGTGAGGCCTGCATCACAGGCTGAATGCCCAAACCCCAGCTTCAGGCCTCACTTGCTTTTTTCGGCTTGTTAAGGAAATGAGAGGAAAAGAAGTCTTGGCTCTCCCATGACCACCACCCTTCTCTACTTCTGCAGATACCAAGAGACAGGCATGCTTTAATGTACACAAGGAAAACAATAAAATCTAATAAAAACACACTTTCAAAGCAAGCACCTGGGTTTTACTTCAGTTTATAATTTAATGTGCCTGAGAATTTTTGTGCAAATACATGTCATCTTTCATTAAAAATATGCATAGCACACTTTGGAAAAAGTTA
>NC_034594.1:38026264-38036538 GCF_900095145.1 Mus pahari
TGGGTGTAGATGTCAGGTGTTTAACTGGTGCCAGGCAGGGCTGACTATCTAGGCAGAGCCAGCTCTGAGAAGCCGGTGCTGACCCAAAGACTTTA
Organism: Mus pahari; assembly: GCF_900095145.1. Lineage (NCBI taxonomy): Eukaryota > Metazoa > Chordata > Mammalia > Rodentia > Muridae > Mus > Mus pahari. The sequence continues at coordinate 38,026,360 of NC_034594.1, forward strand.
CCTGGAAAATTTGACTTTGCTNAAGACATCTGATTCCAGGTGCTTTTTCCTGTTGAACATCTCATCTCCCAAGGTGACTGAAATCTGTTCTCGATTTCGAGTGAGTGTATAGCCAGGTGACACTTGAATCACTTCCTGGGTCACAAGGTGGAAGACAAATGGAAACTGTGAACCCAGAAGAGCTGAGGTTCCTCCACCTACTGTGTGCTTCCATGGTAGTTTGAAAATGCTAGGCCCAGAGAGTTTGACTATTAGGAGGTGTGGCCTTGTTGGAGCAGGTGTGGCCTTGTTGGAGGAAGTGTATCACAGTGGGAATGGGCAACGAGACCTTCTTCTAACCACATGAGAGCCAGTCTTCTCTTAGTGGCCTTCAGATGAGGATGTAGAACTCTCAGCTCCTCCTGCACCATGCCTGCCTGGATGCTACCATGCTTCCTGCCATGATGATAATGGACTGAACCTCTAAACCTGTAAGCCAGCCCCAATTAAATGTTGTCCTTTATAAGAGTTACGTTGGTCATGGTGTTTGTTCACAGCAATGGAAACCCTAAGACAGCTTCCTCACATCTTAGACACATTGACGACGCTGTGCTAAAATTCTCTGAAATTCTAGAGCCCAGGACCCTTCTGTGCCTTCCTCCAGACACTGCCTGCAGATCCAATTCCAACACTAACCTGGCCCAGAGCTGCCCTTTGAACTCAGCAGTGCCAACTGATTCATGCTTACCACTCCGGTTCTCCTCCCCTTCCTCCATTATGGGCAGTAGATGGGCAGTGTGGGAACTGCTCAACTTTTGGAATGGACAGATCAAGGCTTATATATTTAGCCCTGGAGCTTTTTATCATCTCTGTGACTCAATGTCCCCATCAGAAAAATGGAGGCAACCAGTCCCACAACACCCATAGGAAGCTCAACTATCAGGTGCTCTAACAATCCCAGGATCACAGGATCCCAGAGACAGCTGTACTCTGAGGAGTTCTGACACAACCAGGATCACAGGAGGGACAGGCTCCAGTCAGAGACTGCAAGGGCAGGCAGCACTAGAGATAACCAGACGGTGAGAGGCAAGCATAAGAACATATGCAACAGAAACTAAGGTTACTTGGCATCATCAGAACCTAGATTTTCCACCATAGCAAGTCCTGGAAACACCATCACACCAAAAAAGCAAGATTCTTGTCTAAAATCACTTCTCATGATGGTGTTAGAGGACTTTAAGAAGAACATAAATAATTCCCTTAAAGAAATACAGGAGAACACAGGTAAACAGGCAGAAGCCCTCTAAGAGCAAACACAAAAATCCCTTAAAGAATTACAAGAAAACACAATCAAACAGGCAAAGGAAGTGAACAAACTATTCAGGATCTAAAAATGGAAATAGAAACAATAAATAAATCACAAAGGGAGACAACCCTGGAGTTAGAAAACCTAGGAAATAGATCAGTAGGCATAGATCCAAGCACCACCAACAGAATACAAGAGGTAGAAGAGAGAATCTCAGGTGCAGAAGATACCATAGAAAACAATGGCACAACAGTCAAAGAAACGGCAAAAAGCAAAAAGCTCCTGACCCAAAACATCCAGGAAATCAAGGACACAATTAAAAGATGAGACCTAAGGATAATCAGGATAGAAAAGAGTGAAGATTCCCAACTTAAAGGGCCAGCAAATATCTTCAACAAAATTATAGAAGAAAACTTCCCTAACCTAAAGAAAGAGATGCCCATGAACATACAAGAAGCCAATAGAACTACAAATAGATTGAACCAGAAAAGAAATTCCTCCTGTCACATAATTGTCAAAACACTAAATGCACAAAACAAAGAAAGAATATTAAAAGCAGTAAGGAAAAAAGGTCAAGTAACATATCAAGGTAGACCTATCTGAATTACACCAGACTTCTCACTAGATACTATGAAAGCTAGAAGTTCCTGGGCAGATATCATACAGACCCTAAGAGAACACAAATGCCAACCCAGGCTACCATACCCAGCAAGACTCTCAATTACCATAGATGGAGAAAGCAAGATATTCCATGACAAAATCAAATTAAACTGAGGAAACTGTAATGGCCAAGAAGCACCTAAAGAAATGTTCAACCACCTTAGTAATCAGGGAAATGCAAATCAAAATGACCCTGAGATTCCACCTCAGACCAGTCAGGATGGCTAAGATCAAAAACTCAGGTGAAAGCAGATACTAGCAAGGATATGTAGAAAGAGGAACACTCCTCCATTGTTGGTGGGATTGCAAACTGGTACAACCACTCTTGAAATTGGTCTGGTGATTCCTCAGAAAATTGGACATAATACTACCTGTGGACCCAGATATACTACTCCTGGACATATACCCAAAAATGCTCCAACATATAACAAGGACACATCCTCCACTATGTTCATAGCAGCCTTATTTATAATAGCCAGAAGCTGGAAACAACCCAGATGTCCTTCAACAGAGGAATGGATACAGAAAATGTGGTACATTTACACAATGGAGTACTCTATTCAGCTATTAAAAACAATGAATTCATGAAATTCTTAGGCAAATGAATGGAATTAGAAAATATCATCCTGAGTGAGGTAACCCAATCACCAAAGAACACACATTCTATGCACTCACTGAAAAGTGGATATTAGCCTAAAGCTCTGAATACCCAACATATAATTCACAGACCACATGAAGCTCAAGAAGAAGGAAGACCAAGTGTGGGTGCTTTGGTCCTTTTAGAAAGGGTAACAAAATACTCACAGGAGCAAATACAGAGACAAAGTGTGGAGCAGAGACTGAAGGAAAGGCCATCCAGAGACTGCCCCACCTGGGGATCCATCCCATGTATAGTCACCAAACCCAAACACTATTGTGGATGCCAAGAAGTGCATGCTGACAGGAGCCTAATATAGCTGTCTGCTGAGAGGCTCTGCCAGAGCCTGACAAATACAGAGGGGGATGTTTGTAGCCAACCATTGGACTGAGCATGGGGTCCCTAATGGAGGACTTAAAGAAATGACTAAAGGAGCTAAAGGGGTTCACAACCCCATAGGAAGAACAACAATATCAACCAACCAGATCCTGAGGAGCTCCCAGGGACTAAACCACCAACCAAAGAGTACACATGGAGGGACCCATGGCTCCAGCTGCATATGTAGCAGAGGATGGCTTTGTCAGGCATCAGTGGTAGAAGAGGTCCTTGGTCCTGTGAAGGCTCGATGCCCAGTATAGGGAATGAGATGGAGGGGGGTAGGTTGGAGTGGGTGGGTGGGGGGTGTGGGAACACCCTCATAGAAGTGGGGGGGAGGGAGGAGAATGGAATAGTGGTCCATGGTGTGTGTGGGGGGGATTTTGAAATGTAAATAAAGAGAGTATCCAATAAAAATGCAAAAAAAGAAAGAAAAAAAAGAAAAGAAAAGAAAAGAAAAAGATAAGAAAAAACGCAGAAAATAACTTCAAGCGGCTTTTTTAAGGGAGAAAAACAACAAAGTAACTCTCAAGATGATTAGCAAGGACACAAACATTCAGTGAGTTAATCCTCCTGTATCAATCAGATGACATGGCAGAACCCTGGCAGAGTCAGTGGCTAACTTGGATGCATCTAGAGACATGCAGAATACTTAGCAGTATGGAGCCACCCCGGCCATTGTGGCGTTTCCTAAGTGGCTTCTCTGCATCACCTTCCTTTAAGCCTTGCTCAGTCCTGGATCAAGTGCTTCGACTCTCAAGATTAGCATTTCTTCTAGACTCCTCCCAACAGCTACCTAGCAACAGCCAGTTAGGAGCCTGGCTTGCTATAAAAGGACTGTTTGCCCTCCCTGCCCCCACAGCCCCATGCTCCCTTCTTTCTCTCTCCTCTTTCTGTCCTTCTCCAGCCTCGTCCTTTCTTCCTCTTTCTTTCTCTGACTCTAATCCCTTCTCACCCCCTTCTCATTCCCCCAAATAAGCTTCGTTTTCTGCTAGACTCACTTTATGGCTGGTACCTCAAGGAGTGATGCCTCAGCACTGGCCAGCTAAGGCACCCCTCCCGCCACGCCACGCCACTGCATTATAAAACATAAAACTCATGGCACTGTCGCAGCTGTCTCCACTTTCACTCATTTGCCTCCAATGTTCATAACCTCTCCACCCAATGGGGGTGATTGTGGTTTTCTTTGCTTATTTTAAAGGGCTTTAAAGGGCTGCATGATTCTTGTTTCAGGGAGGGGAAGGATGAATAAAACCATAAGACAAAGTAGCCAGAACGTCCTACCAGAAAGTTCATTTTCTTTCTTTCTTTTTCTTTTTTCTAGACTGGGTTTCTCTGTGTAGCCCTGGCTGTCTGGAACTCACTCTGTAGACCAGCCTGGCCTCGAACTTAGAAATCCGTCTGCCTCTGCCTCCCAAGTGCTGGGATTAAAGGTGTGCACCACCACTGCCTGGTGAAAGTCCATTTTCTAAAATGTCAATATAACCTGAGTGTAGCCTCCCCCAGTCTCGAGCAGGCTGGCTCGGACCTCGCTGCCACTGAGAATGAGACCACCTGGGGTGGAGCCTTCCCACCTAGATGATTCTATTGTTCTGTCACTGGAGCTGTTCTTCTCCAAGACACTACTACCTGCTGAGAGGCTGAGAGATTACTGAGAGATTCCTGAGACAGCAGGCAACCCAGTGATTGACAACTTCTTGACAAACCAGTGCTGTCAGACAGATTGCTCACAGGCTGGAGACAGGCATCCAGAGTGGATCTGTGGGAGATGGGCTTTCCCCCCATATAAACACAGAGGCTTTGATCAGAATTTTGTCTTGGCCTCATCCTTTTCTCTCCGTTTATTCTTTTTAGCCCCAGCCTGCCTTTCAGGAGGATCCGGTCATGTGGCTGCAGTCACAGTTTGGCGCCCAACGTAGGGCCTGAACATGGCAGGTTTGACTGAGGAAACGCTGTCTTAAGTGGAGCTCCATGAGAATAGAAAAACAAGATCATATCTGGCACAATAAGCAACAGGTATTCATGCTAATGCTGGCTTTAAACTTCATCTTTTTTAAATTGTTGCTGTAGGTGCGATAGGATACTGGCTAAGTTGGGACAGTGTTGACCCAGCACTGATTCCACTTAGGGCTTGACAGCAGAAAGTACGAATAAAAAATTCTAAACAGGTATTGAAATTAAGTTGCAGAAATTGACTAATGAGCTCCAGGAGCTAAAAAGGGTATCAAATACAGGGAAGAACAACTATTCTGAAATGTACCAATCGCCACTAGAAAGAGCTCCCAGGAAAGGGCAGGATGCATCTGACATGCTAGCCTTTCCTGTAGTTGAGATAATTGACCAGCAAAACAATAGAGTCAGACAATACAAGACTTTTGAGTTCAAGGTGATAAAGGAGTTAAAAACAGCTGTTGCACAATGTGGCCCTACAGCTCCTTTTACACAAGCATTGTTGGATACTGTCATGGAGTCATATTTAACCCCCCAAGATTGGAAGACTCTTTGTAAGGCTACTTTGTCAGGAGGAGATTTCTTACTTTGGAGTTCTGAATGGCAAGAAGCCAATAAGAAAGCTGTCGCTTTGAATGCTCAGACAGGTAACCCAGACTTAGACATTAACGTGCTTTTAGGGGAAGGTCAATATGAAAGCAATGCTAATCAGATTGGGTTTCCTGTTGGAGTGTACTCGAAGGTTGCTATGGCTGCCTGCCTCGCTTGGAATCAGTTACCGACTAAAGGGGATCTTGGTGGAAGTTTAGCCAGTATTCAGCAGGGTCCCTGATGAGCTTTTCCAGGACTTTGTGGATAGGCTGTTAAAATCAGCTAGTAGAATTCTTGGAGATTCTCAAACAGGAATTCCTTTCATTACGCAATTGGCTTATGAGAAAGCTAACACAGCGTTTCACGCCACTATTTGGCCGCACAAAGGGCAGACAGATTTAGTGGGGTATATCCATTTTTTTTTTTTTTTTTTTTTTTGGTTTTTTGAGACAGGGTTTCTCTGTGTAGCCCTGGCTGTCCTGGAACTCACTTTGTAGATCAGGCTGGCCTTGAACTCAGAAATCCGCCTGCCTCTGTCTCCCAGTGCTGGGATTAAAGGCTTGTGCCACCATACCCAGCTGGGGTATATCCATCTTTGTGCAGAGATTGGGCCTTCATACAATCAGGGTTTGGCCTTGGCTGCTGCTTTGCAAGAAACCACTGTGCAAGCTTTGCTTGCGCAGAAACAAGGGATTAATGCATGTTTTAAGTGTGGAAGTTTGGGTCATTTTAAAAATGATTGTCCTAGGAATGGAGCTGTCGAGAGTGGGCAATCAGGCCGTGCTCCAGGAGGTTGTCCTCAATGCAGGAAGGGCAACCATTGGGCTAGAAAATGTAAATCCAAGACAGATATTCAGGGCTGTCTGGTGTCGGGAAATGAGAAGAGGGGCCAGCCTCATGCCTGAGATACACACAGCAAGCAGCTTATGGGGCCATGAAGCTGCTGCCCACCCAAGGAAATCTGTTTTTGAACTTTTCAGGGCAACCCCAGGAAGTGCAGGATTAGACCTCTGTTTCACCACCCACGCAGTATTAACCCCAGAAATGGGAGTTCAAACTCTGCCTACAGGAGTCTTTGGGCCTCTACCTTCAGAGACTTGGGGATTTCTTGTAGGACGAAGCAGTTCTATTGTAAAAGGTCTGCAGATTTATCCAGGTGTTTTAAATAATGATTATGAGAGAGAAATTCAAATCGTGGTTGCTTCCCCTCTTGGTATTGTAACTGTACCTGCTAATCAAAGAATTGCTCAACTTATCTTAGTTCCCTTGCATCTGCTACCATCCAGATTTGTTAAGAATGAGAGAGGACAGAGTGGCTTTGGTTCCTCTGATGTGTACTGGGTTCAATCTATTACTGGTCAGAGACCTAACCTGAAATTGACAATTGAAGGAAAGAGCTTTGAAGGATTAATAGATACTGGAGCTGATGTAACAATCATTAGAGGACAAGATTGGCCTTCAACTTGGCCTTTGTCTGATATGCTTACTCACCTCCAAGGAATTGGTTATGCCAATAACCTAAAACAAAGCTCTAAATTGCTAACCTGGAGAGATGAGTGGGGCAATTCCGGACAAATTTAGCCTTATCTTATTTCAAATTTGCCTGTTACCCTATGGGAAAGAGATCTCTTGTCACAGATAGGCATTATAATGTGCAGTCCTAATGAGGCAGATGTTAAGACAAGGATTTTTGCCTGGACAGGGGCTAGAAAAGGAAGGATAAGGTATTAAGATTTTTGAAGGTCCTAAACCTCTCTAACACAGAGGCTTGGGGTATTTTCAGTAATGGCCACTATCTTGCCTGCATCCCATGCTGATAAAATTCAATGGCTTAACAATATTCCAGTGTGGGTTGATCAGTGGACTTTACCTAAAGAGAAAATAGAAGCCACCTCTTCGCTAGTGCAGGAGCAATTAGAGGGAGGACATTTAGTAGAATCTCAGTCTCCTTGGAACACTTCAATATTTGTTATCAAGAAAAAATCTGGTAAATGGAGATTGTTATAAAATCTAAGAAAGGTTAATGAAACCATGGTACCTATGGAAGCTTTACAACCTGGGCTTCCATCTCCAGTAGCCATTCCTAAAGGATATTATAAAATTGTGGTAGATTTGAAAGATTGTTTCTTTACTATTCCTTTGCTCCCTGAAGATTGTGAAAGATTTGCTTCAGTGTTCCTTCTATTAATTTTAAGAAACCTATGAAAAGATATCAATGGACAGTTCTTCCACAGGGAATGGCTAATAGCCCTACCATATGTCGAAACTTTGTGGCACAAGCCATTCAGCCTGTAAGACAACAATGGCCTCTGATATACATCGTTCATTACACAGATGATGTCTTAATAGTGGGAAAAGATCCTCAGTACTTGCTTTTATTTTATAGAGATTTACAACAGGCTTTAGCTGATAAAGGACAGCAAATAACTCCAGAAAAGGTACAAACTCAGGATCCTTATAATAATTTGGATTTTAGACTTACAGATCAAGCTGTTTTTCCCGAGAAGATAGTTATTTGCAGGGACAGCTTAAAAACNTTAAATGATTTTCAAAAATTGTTGGGTGATATTAATTGGCTTTGCCCTATTTAAAGTGTACTACAGGGGAATTGGAACCTTTATTTGATATTCTTAAAGAGAGTTCTGATCCTACCTCCCCTAGATCTTTAACCTCAGAAGGATTGCTGGCTTTACAACAAGTAGAAAGAGCTATTGAAGATCAACTTATTACTTATATAGATTACTCTTTGCTTTTACATCTGTTAATTTTTAATACGATTCATACACTTACAGGATTGTTGTGACAAAGGGCTTCTCTAATGTGGATATATTTGAGGATATCTCCTAAACATAACATCCTGCCATATTATGAAGCAGTAGCCCAGATGATTATACTTGGAAGGAAGCAGGCACTAACTTTTTTAGTAAAGAGCCAGATATCATTGTTCAGCCTTATAGTATAGATCAAGATAGTTGGTTGAAGCAACACAGTGCAGATTGGTTGCTTGCTTAAATAGGATTTATAGGAACTATAGATAATCATTATCCTCAAGATAGGTTGATAAAAATTTTAAATGTACATGAGGTGATATTTCCTAATATGACCTCTTTAAAGCCTTTGTATAATGCTCTTTTGATTTTTACTGACAGCTCCTCTAAAGGGTGAGCTGGATATCTTATGAATAATCAACAGGGAGTCATAGAGACTGCTGGCCTCTCAGCTCAGTTAGCAGAGCTGACAGCGGTATTGAATGTTTTTCAGTCTGTAAATGATGCTTTTAATATTTTAACTAATAGTCTATATATTTCAGAGTCAGATCCCTTTTCAGAGACTTGTGGTATGTTTAACTTTAATACACCAGCAGGATCTCTGTTTTCACAATTGCAAAACATCATTCTTGCTCGGAAAAAAAAAAACCATTTTATATTGGTCATATACAAGCTCATTCTGGTCTTCCAGGACCTTTAGCTATAGGCAATGATTTCATTGACAGAGCTCTAATAGGAGAAGTTGTTATCTCAGATCCTGTTGCATTGGCCAAACGTGATCATGATAAATTTCACCTCTCTAGCCATACCTTAAGGCTCTGACATAAGATCACTAAGGAGCAGGCAAAAATGATTGTAAAACAATGCCCTAAATGCATTACATTATCTCCAGTTCCATATTTGAGGGTTAATCCACGAGGCCTATGCCCAATTATATCTGGCAAATGGATGTAACTAATTGTGCAGAATTTGAAAATTAAAATATATACACGTTTATATTGACACTTGTTCAGGATTTCTTTTTGCTTCTCTACATACAGGAGAGGCCTCTAGAAATGTAATTGATCATTGTTTACAAGCCTTTAATGCTATGGGATGGCCTAAAGTCATTAAGACAGGTAATGGGCCATCCTATCCTGGGAAAAATTTTATTTCATTTTGTAAGGAATTTGGTATGAAAAATAAAACTGAAATTCCTTACAACCCCATGGGACAAAGAATGGTTGAATGGGCCTATCACACTCTAAAAAAAATTGGCTTTTAAAAACAAAACAGGGGCAATTATATCCCCCAAGGTCACCAAAAGCACATCTTGCTTTATCTTATTTGTTTTAAATTTTTTGCAAACTGATGTTAAAGGACAGTCTACAGCGGATCGCCTCTGGCATCCAGTTACTTCCAGTTCTTATGCCATGGTTAAATGGTGGGACACATTAACTAATATGTGGAATGGTCCAGACCCTGTTTTAATTTGGGGAAGAGGTTCTGTCTATGTATTTTTTCACAAAAAGAAGACGGAGAGTGATGGCTGACTGAAAGATTGGTTCTTCAAGTGGACACAGACTCTGAATCTTCTAGTAAGTATGATTCCAACCTTGATGATGGCTAAAAATCTTTACTTAGCCAGAAGAGTTAATTTGGAACATAGTGTGCACTTTCAGAGAATTAACAACCTTTGCCACCCCACTGGGAGGCCAGAGTTTGAGCTTGATCATTGCTAATTTGCAACAGAATAGACTACCTGGACTGCCCCCAAAGAAGTCTTTATCCTGTTGCTTTTCAACTCGCTACTTTGTATTTCAAGCAGATCAAACACCTTCTTACAGCCTGTCTTCACCAAGCTTGCAGCCTTCCTTCCAGCAATCGCAGGTGACAGAAATTCATCCATATGAAGAAACATATTGAGTATATAT
>NC_034594.1:38036549-38039066 GCF_900095145.1 Mus pahari
CCAGGTGCTTTTTCCTGTTGAACATCTCATCTCCCAAGGTGACTGAAATCTGTTCTCGATTTCGAGTGAGTGTATAGCCAGGTGACACTTGAATCACTTCCTGGGTCACAAGGTGGAAGACAAATGGAAACTGTGAACCCAGAAGAGCTGAGGTTCCTCCACCTACTGTGTGCTTCCATGGTAGTTTGAAAATGCTTGGCCCAGGGAGTTTGACTACTAGGAGGTGTGGCCTTATTGGAGCAGGTGTGGCCTTGTTGGAGGAAGTGTATCACAGTGGAGGTGGGAAATGAGATCTTTTCCTATCCACATGAGAGCCAGTCTTCTCTTAGTGGCCTTCAGATGAGAATATAGAACTCTCAGCTCCTCCTGCACCATGCCTGCCTGGATGCTGCCATGCTTCCTGCCTTGATGATAATGGACTGAACCTCTAAACCTGTAAGCCAGCCCCAATTAAATGTTGTCTTTTATGAGTTACGTTGGTCATGGTGTTTGTTCACAGCAATGGAAACCCTAAGACAGCTTCCTCACATCTTAGACACTGCGCTGAAATTCTCTGAAAATCTAGGGCCCAGGACCCTTCTGTGCCTTCCTCCAGGCACTGCCTGCAGGTCCAATCCCAACACTCACCTGACCCACAGGGGCCCATTAAACTCAGCAGTGCCAACTGATCCATGCTTACCACTCTGGTTCTCCTCCCCTTCCTCCATTATGGGCAGTAGATGGGCAGTGTGGGAACTGCTTAACTTTTGGAATGGACAGATCAAGGCTTATATATTTAGCACTGGAGCTTTTTAACATCTCTGTGACTCAATGTCCCCATCAGAAAAATGGAAGCAACCAGTCCCACAACACCCAGAGGAAGCTCAACTATCAGGTGCTCTAACAATCCCAGGATCACAGGATCTCAGGAACTTGGTCACACCCAGATTTCAGGACCCAGAAGCAGCCTGACTCCCAGTAGCTCTGACACAGCCAGGATGTCAGGTTCACAGGATCCCAGAGACAGCTGTACTCTGAGGAGTTCTGACACAACCAGGATCACAGGAGGGACAGGCTCCAGTCAGAGACAGCAAGGGCAGGTAGCACTAGAAATAACCAGACGGTGAGAGGCAAGCATAAGAACATATGCAACAGGAACTAAGGTTACTTGGCATCATCAGAACCTAGATCTTCCACCATAGCAAGTCCAGGATACACCATCACACCTGAAAAGCAAGATTCGGGTCTAAAATCACTTCTCTTGATGATGATAGAGGACTTTAAGAAAAACATAAATAACTCCCTTAAAGAAATACAGGAGAACAGAGGTAAACAGGTAGAAGCCCTTAAAGAGGAAGCACAAAAATCCCTTAAAGAATTACAGGAAAACACAATCAAACAGGAAAAGGAAATGAACAAACCATCCAGGATCTAAAAATAGAAATAGAAACAATAAAGAAATTACAAAGGGAGAGAACCCTGGAGATAGAAAACCTAGGAAAGAGATCAGGATTCATAGGTGCAAGCATCACAAACAGAATACAAGAGATAGAAGAGAGAATCTCAAGTGTGAAGATACAATAGAAAACATTGACACAACAGTCAAAGAAAATGCAAAAGGCAAAGGCTCCTAACACAAAACATCCAGGAAATGCAGGACATAATGAGTGGAGAAAACAAGATATTCCATGACAAAATCAAAATTGAGGAAACTCTAAAGCACAAGAAGCACCTAAAGAAATGCTCAACATCCTTAGTAATCAGGGAAATGCAAATCAAAATAACCCTGTCAATATAACCTGAGTGTAGCCTCCCAGAGCCTGAGTAGGCTGGCTCAGTCCTCTCTGCCACTGAGAATGAGACCATCTAGGAGCCTTCCCACCTAGATGGTCTATTGTTCTGTCACTGGGACTGTTCTTCTCCAAGACACTGCTACCTGCTGAGAGGCTGAGAGATTCCTGAGAGATTCCTGAGACAGCAGGCAACCCAGTGAATGACAACTTCTTGACAAACCAGTGCTGTCAGACAGATTGCTTACAGGCTAGAGACAGGCATCAAGAGTGGATCTGTGGGAGATGGGCTTTCCCCCCATATAAACACAGATTTTTAGTAAACTTTGGACTTTGATCAGAATTCTGTCTTGGCCTCGTCCTTTTCTCGCCATTTATTCTATTTGAGCCCCAGCCTGACTTTCAGGAGGATCCAGTTCATGTGGCCACAGATGGCCACACCTGATTTCATGCTTCTGTCAGAACTGTGAAGACTCATGATTTGAGGCCAGTGTCCTTGTCCTTGACAGCCATAGCTGCCCTGACGGCTGCCACAAGGTCTCTGGCTTCCAGTACGCAGAGGGCTTCCTATATTGGGGCATGAGTTGTACCCTAACCCACCACCATCTCTTTTCCCACAGGGACCTCCATAAAGCCAAGGAGAGTAGCTGGGGTTAGTTACAGTTTGGTCACACAGCAGCCACCTCAAATGCATACCATTAATAATATAAGGATCTCTCCTAGGATCTCCGTGAAGATTTGGCAGAGT
>NC_034594.1:38042246-38056563 GCF_900095145.1 Mus pahari
CATTATTTTTAAATATAAGGTTTCTTTTTACAATCAAGAAATGTAAGAATATTGCAAGTGTAGACAAAGAGTAAACTAAGCTCGCCTCTTCCCGCTTCAACAGTGTCAATGTCACTAATCCTGTCTATACCCTCCCTCTGCGTGGCACTCCTCCAACACTGTATTATCTTAAAGCAAAATTTAAACCACCTTTCAAGTAAGTCTGGGATAGGTTTCCGTACCATAGCAATTCTAAATTTAAAAAAAGATTTATTTTTATTTTTGTGTATGTGTTTTTGTCTGTGTGAGTGTGTACCACAAGTGTTCAGGAATCCAGGGAAGGCAGAAGACAGCCTTAGACACTCTAGAGCTGGAGTCGCAGGCTGTTGGGAGCCATTAGATGTGGTTTATTGCAACAAAATTGAGGTTCTCTTGAAGCTCAGCACGGACCCCTAAGCCCTGAGCCATTTCTTTTGGCTCGCAATATCAATTCATTTACTTATATTTTAACCAGTTTTGTATTGATAAATGTTTATTTCCTTTTTTCCCATTCTTAAAAAAAAATGCCTTAATGTTTATTACTTTGCTCTTAAAAAGAAAAGCTCCAAAAAAAAAAAAAAAGAAAAGAAAAGTTCCCTTTGCTTCTATGGGAACCATATTCAAAGCATTTAGAATCAGTAATGCAAAACTAATGAGCCCTTAGAACAGACTTGGGCTATTAGCAAATCCTGAGGTATGTCTGAGAGTGTCAGGGGAGAAACTGAGGCAATCAAGCTAGTAAGGACCCCTTTGAGGGTCTTTTGGTAATGACTGTTTACTGGTTGGTGGGTTTGTGTGCGCGTGCGTGCGTGTGTGTGTATGTGTGTGTGTGTACATGTGTGGATGTGCGTGCATTGGTGTGCGCGCGCACGTGTGCGGATGTATGTGCGTGTGGGCATGTGTGTGTGTGTTTTCCCTTCTTGTCTTTCCCTGTCTTTTCTCCCTGGTGTTTCACTCACAGCCAGAAGCTGGCCATGAGTGAGCAGAGCTTTAGAAAGGGTGCGCTTTCAACAAGCGGCCGCCAACTCTTCCCAAGGTCTTACCTTAATTCTTTCAAAGATTCATTGGTCTTGTGGTCCCTTCCCAGGTTGAGAGTCTTAAAGAAACCATGTTTTAGGGAAACCAGAAGCCATCAGCGCAAACTCAGGGGTCATTTCTCACCCAATAGAGGTTTCAGAAGTCATGGCTGCTGTGCTTATTCCCAAGTGGTTGAGATGCCAAGGCAGAAATCTCCAGACTGCCTTGAAGACTTGCAAACCCAGCCAGTGGCGTTTAGAAGGGTTCCGCGGGCACCCACCCCAGGAGCTTCCCTTAGAAGACAGTTCAGTTGTCCCCAGTTATTACCTGAAAGTCCCTTGAGGAGGAATTCATCCTCTAGCTAGTCCTTTGACTGAACCTGATTTGCGCCCCTGGATGCTTGGTTCTTTTATCACTATGGAAACACAATGGTGGCACCTCATTGGCTCAAAACTCTCTGTTCTTCACAACAGAAGGTTGGGGAAGCAGCCAGTTAAACTGTTAAATCTTCACACTCAAATCAGTGTCCATTCTCAACAGCAGGGAATACATAGAAGAGTTTCAGTATCAGATGCAGACCCTAGAAGCTTAATTTCCACAACAATAGACTTAACTCGGGACCACCAGCCTTACTGACCCGTGGCCACAGTCCCAGGATCTTTGTAATTGATTTTAACTTCCTTTGTTTTCTCAGAAACCTAGAACTAACTCTACAGTGGGCACTTCCTTCTTTGAAGCTTAGCCTTTGAGACCTGTGGCAATCCACGAGTAAGTTTTTAGCTACCTGTGGTTTCAGTTTTCCCCTAGACAAAGTTGATCTTGCCAAATAAAGCAAAACAAAGAAGACAAAATCACCAAACCAAAAAAGTGCTGGTTTATTCATTTTAATTTTAATACAACTCACTAAAAGACACACATTTTATACTGAAGGTTCACAAACAATACCCTATTGTTTAGTATTCTGTTTTATAAATCGAGACTGATTGTAATCAGATTGACTTCCTGGTCCTGTGATGGTTCACACCTCATTGTTTACAAAAGCTGGAAGTTCACAAGCCTCCCACATCCTCTGACTGCCAGTGCAGCAAGGCATGGGGTGTGACCTCAGTCCTGTGCTCAGAGGAGCAGAAAGAAAGGCTAATGGACAGACAACAGTGGATACATTCATAATAATGTAACATTGATAAATGTTAAAGAGACTCAATTGCCCTTCTGCTCTCTGGCATCAACAAGAACTTCAACCAGAGAAGGAATCTGACTAGATTTATATGTAAAATAAACCATGGTGACCAAGGCAAAGACACAGGAAGAAGAGCCATGGTAGGAAACAGAGAAACCATGTAGAAATATCTTAGAGGCCTGATGAGCCTTAGATGTGGGCAAGCAGTGGCGATGACCAGAAGACAACACAGGCTGGGACGTGGGAGGGAGGGAAGGAGGGGCATTGAACTCCTGAGTTTCCAACGCCAGTGACTGAACTACTGTTAGTGAAGTTCACTGGTTGGAGCATGTTGGGGATGGACAGATTTGAGAAAAGACTGTGCATTATGTTTTGGACATGCCGAGGCACCAAGGGGACACCCGACTGGTGATGTCTACTGGAGAATTTATTAAAAGTCCCATAAGTTCAAAGAAGACTCTACAAATAGATTTAGTGATTGAGAGAGTGGGTGAATACGTAGGGGACAGTGATGACCTGTAAGACGTGTAAGATGACCCGGAGGCAGTGTGGTCAGTGAGTGAGAGGACTCAGCCACAGGCCTGCTAACTGGCTTCTCTCATGCCATTAAGTTTTGAGTGAAACTGGAGACACAAGGACAATAGATGGTGAAGGAAACTCCAGATGCTCGCTCGCTCGCCTCAAGCACTGATCTGTTAGCATCATTTCAGTTGTTTCCTTGTGGTGGTCAGATAGAAGCAGGCTCTCTGCTACATGCCCAGCACTAAGGCCATATTAGGATGTCAGTGCCCTTCAGCCCAAACTCCCACACCCCAATACACTCCAGCCTCAATACAGTTACATTATTGTCAGCTCCAAAACAGCAGACAGGGCAGGAAGTGAAGGCTTTCAAAGGGAAGTAGTATTCATGGTGTCTTTCTTCAAGGCATGGAGGGAACAGGGCTTAACATTCTAGTCAGTAGGCCCCTGCTATCAGTCTTGGCTTGCTCATGGTTTGAGTGATGTTGCTGCCCTCCTGAGGTAGCAAATGCTATGATCCTTGAACAGTCAGGGGCTTTGCACTTAAAGTGTGACTGTACTTGCTGACTGTATGAATGGACCTAAGAGGAAGGCAGTGTCTCTTCAGAGGTGTGCAAAGGTCTCCAGGGCACTCAGCTGCCTTGGCTGCTTTTTGACTTTCGAGTTCTGACTTTAGGATGCTGTGCTAACCCTCTTGGACTCATTCAGCTGCACCGGAAAGGTTCCAACCAAGGAGCTACAGAAGTGTGAAAGGGCGTGCTCCTGTGATCACACCCAGAGGGACCACAGGGTTTCACTCCTCCATCTTCTCCACCTCACTCCCGACACAGCACAGGCAGGCTTTGAACTGACAGTCCCACTTCAGTCTCCCAAATGTTGAGCTCACAGGCATCACCCCAACTGGCACTTCCTTTCTTAAGAGGAGGCTGACAGAGTTCGGATGCTTTGAGCGTTTGTGCTTTGTGTTGGCAGCAGGCAGGTCGGTGACAGAGACCACTGGAGCACGCAGGAGGGACTGGCAGTACAGAGGAAGGGGAGCCGTGCAAAAGGCAAGTGTCCCATGACTTTTCCCTTTCTGCTCTTTCTTCTTTTAGTACTTTAATTTCTAATTGCACTTGCTAAAATTTCTGGCATATTAACAATAATGTCTGCACACAATGTGAAAATTTTGTTCCTTAACAGTTTAGTGATTTCAGTGAAATAAGAAAATTAAGTTTTGTGAAATAATATTTGAGTTTATGTATTTTGCACTAATACCACATTCTTTGGCACACTTTGCATGCTGAAAAATATTTTCAGCTATTGCTGGTGACACCACTTGCCAGCCTGTATTGAGAAGTTTTTAAATTTGAAACTGTTGTGGCATTCGGTCCTTCATATAAAACAATGAGAAGACAAAACGATGTTAGGATGCTAGCAGACATCAAACAATACAGTGAAGACAGAAGCCAAGGTAACGCTCAAAGCCTCCAATCTTTTTGGGTTTTTGGATGCATGGAATGTTGACTAACAGTTAATTGTTAAAGATACTGAGACTACTGCCAACATCTTATGTCAAAAAGGAGAGTTTGAGCCCAGCATGGTGGTGCATGCCTTTATTTCCAGCCCTCAGGAGGCAGGAGTAGGTGGATCTCTGAGTGTTCAAGGCCAATATAGTCTACAAAGCAAGTTTTAAGCCAGACAGGTCAGAAACCCTGTCTTAAAAAACACGTATAAGCTCGCACGCGTGTACACACACACACACAAATATAGTTTCATACTTTGTTGTTTTTTTAAACAAAACTTCAATTGTCCAATTTTGCCAATGAAGACTCAGAAGCCAGATGCTGCCATAGCTAGAGCCTGCTAGCTGAGAGAGGCAGAGAAAGCACCCAGCTGACCTCAGCCCACGTCCTAGCAGGAACCCTTACTTTTTTAGGCTACCTCCCCCCAAACCCCCCTTCAGACTGCATAAACCTCTCCTCTCCGTCCTGTGCGTCCTATCGTCCTCCTGACTCCCTCTGACTCTCTCTTTTTTTTATTTTTATTTTTTGGTTTTTTGAGACAGGGTTTCTCTGTATAGCCCTGGCTGTCCTGGAACTCACTTTGTAGACCAGGCTGGCTTCAAACTCAGAAATCCACCTGCCTCTGCCTCCCAAGTGCTGGGACTAAAGGCGTGTGCCACCACCGCCTGGCTTCTCTTTTTTTTTTCTTAATAATCCTATGTTCACTTCCTGTCACTGGCTGCTTGCTCCGCCTCTTGACCTCTGGCTGACTTTATTTGATGCTGTTTACAATATTTAAGCAGAAAGCTCTTGGATTAAAGGTGTGTGCTAGGGCTGAGCCACAGCACAGCTAAAAAGAGATTTTTCCAGTAAATAACACAATCTCAGGGTTCTCAGTGTGATCAAATATCCTGCAACAATACTTCATTCTCAAAATGACCACAATTCAGTATGGATATGAATCTTAAAAATACAGAAGGGAATATATTGTTTATCGTTTGTTTGCTTTTGAGGGTTTCTGGGGTCAGGGAAACACAATCTGAGCTGTTATGGAAATTGTAGATGAGGCTGGTCTTGAATTCAGAGATCCACCTGCCTCTGCCTCCTGAGAGCTGAGATATAGTTCAATGGTGGGGCACTTGCCTACATACAAGTGGAGCCCTAAATTCAACCTCGGTACCACAAACAAAACAAACAATACAAAAACAAACTTATAAGGGAGATAAAAGGATACTGAAAGATCTTTTCTACTGATTCTAAACTATTTCTAAATATCCATGCGATCAGAAAAGTGTGAACGATTGGAAAGAATTGCTTCATCTTCTGAATGTGTGCACATTTACTATCTGCTTAGCTTAGCAATGACTTCATGGTTGGCTGGTGTGATTCTGGTATGGAGCTACTGTGGTAGTCATGGTGTAGTCTAGTTCTAGCAATACTAGGAAGGCTGGCAAGAGGCTCAGTGGGAAAAGGTACTCTTAACACAGAAGCCACATGGCTCAAGTTGAGGACTGACTCCTAGAAATTGTCTCTCACCCTCAACTTCATCCCCATATTAATAAAAATCTTAAAAGAAAATCTATAAATTATTAGATCTGTTTACTACTCAACTGTCAATATTTTTTTTTGATATTAGTTCAACAAAATCTGGGATGTTTCCTTATAAAAATCAATATAAAGACTCTGTTGGATTGTGTAGGGCTGAAACAAAAATCACAAGGAGACACAGGACAATTTAAGAAGCCTCGTGTTTATTATCTGATTTACAATTTATTATCTGATTTACAATTTATTATCTGATTTACAATTGATAAAACAAAGGAAGGTGCATAAAGAGCTAATTGACAAAGTCATGTTCCAGATATGACGCAATAGTATTTTCCTGGAGCCCCGGATCCCATGCCTGGAGCCACACTTGGCAGTGGACTAGTGTGCATGCCTGCAGTACACTCCAAGTACAGGTCTCTACACACCTGACAGCAGACAAGGCCCCAGACAGACAGCCCTAGCTCCAGATGTCAAGCTGATGTGAGAACCACCCACTACTAATTATGCATTAGGGGCTTGGAATACTGTGTAAAAATGTGCCTTCAACAGATGATAGGCTCCTGTGAGCTTCTCTAACATCCTCCCCTGACAGTCTGATCATTGATGTCAGACCAAGGGCAAGCACAAGACTAAAAAATAAAAACCACTTAATTAACAATGGCTATTTACATAAGATTTGGGATCCTCAAAAACTCAGGGCAATTTTAATTCTGAGCTCAAGGAGACTCTGAATAGGTAAAGGGCTACTTGGTAGTACCTGAGAAACCACAGAAAATCCTGATGGAGGAAACAGTTGGGTTTTCCCAGGCAAGCATGAAGGTACATACCAGCTGACTCCGCATGAAAACAAAACCAAAACGTGAACAGTTAAGTGTCCTGTGGAGGAAGAACTCACTGGAAAGTTCCAGTTCTTGTTATAATTTGCAGATAGTCCCATGTAACAGATTCTCAGGCTGTATCAAAATAATCTTAGGTGGAAACTGAACATCAGCAAAGCCCAGCTTTAAGACAGGATTCATTTCGGCGACAAGCATGCACAGGTACAATTTGTTCTGACATCTGACAGAACATCAGGATCAATCTAATTTTCAAAATCCTAAGTCTGGTTTTCTTTAATCGGCCGTGCTCTTCTGACTGCCAAGACAAAACTCTGCTTCCAGTGGCCACTTAGGCAGTGACAGAAGGACAGAATTATTGTCAACCCAGAACTCCACAATCTCTAGCTCAGTAGAGTGGTTTCTGTCCTATGTGTAAACCTGGTTATTTAACATTTTTACTACCCTGTCAGCCCCAGGCTTCCCTACTCTGTGCTGCTCCTTCCTTAGAAGCTGTAAATGTCCAAGTAGCAGGAAGAGTCCTTTCTTCAGGAACCAAGGCAAAGCTTTAAGGTTCTGCTGAGGGAGGTACTCAGTTACTTATAGACTAGAAATGCAAATGCTGTTTTTAAAACGTGAATTGGAATATTTAAGAAATTTAAACAGCAGAATTCTTGTTAATGCCTGCTTGCCTGCTTCAGGCAGGGTCACTCACTAACCCAGAGTCCTTCATAAACGTGTGTGTGTGTGTGTGTGTGTGTGTGTGTGTGTGAGGAACTGCTGACAGCAGCTAGACTGGGCGAAGGGAGTGGAGGGGGCGAAGGGAGGGGCATCTCTCCACCCTTGGTTTCTGAGAAATTTAGAAAAGTTGTATTAAAGATTCTAGAAATATAGAAAACCCATATGCTCTTACCACTGTAGATGCTGGCTTTTCTAACCCTTTGAGTGCATCTCTTCTTGGGGCTCAAGAGAGAAAGACAAAACTCCCTGGCAGAAAAGAATTTCTCTGAAGCAAAATATTTGCAAGTTAAGCACCAAGAGGACCAAGTAAAGGACTTTCTGCAGTGACAAACAAAGTCAACAGTGCCGCCATCTCCTCCCCTGAACAACCCCAGGGAGACAAAGCCATGTCACCTGCAGAGGCAGACCATGGCCTGCCAACCTCAGAGCGCAGATCTGCTCCGCACCCCACCCCACAGCGTGAGGCCTGCATCACAGGCTGAATGCCCAAACCCCAGCTTCAGGCCTCACTTGCTTTTTTCGGCTTGTTAAGGAAATGAGAGGAAAAGAAGTCTTGGCTCTCCCATGACCACCACCCTTCTCTACTTCTGCAGATACCAAGAGACAGGCATGCTTTAATGTACACAAGGAAAACAATAAAATCTAATAAAAACACACTTTCAAAGCAAGCACCTGGGTTTTACTTCAGTTTATAATTTAATGTGCCTGAGAATTTTTGTGCAAATACATGTCATCTTTCATTAAAAATATGCATAGCACACTTTGGAAAAAGTTAGTTACAACTAACTTTTCTTTAAAAATTTAAATATATAAATATACAACATAATCTACTGTCTACTGACTGATTGCACTTCTGGTTTTAAACCCTTCTGGCCTCCAAGGAAAACGGAGAAACACGGAGAAACATGTTTGCGTTCCTGGGCCACCGTATTATCCAGAAGAAATATCCTAAAAAACATTTTTGATTCGAATTTACCCCCTTTTCCTCTTAAATCCCGCCAAGCCCACTCATATTGTCATTTAAAATTTTTTTGTTGTGTTGTACAAAAATACAAGCTTAAAACCCTGAAGCTTTAGTAATCTTAAATACCAAGGAATCTATCTGGGTGGTATCTGGGTTTCCAGTGCCTCAAAGTCCCCAAATAAGAAAGTCTCCATTTCTGATGTAAAGGACAAGGTAAAATTTCTTATTTTGCTAATGCTGAGAGTGCACCATTGGATGGATGCTTTTGACCAGGGACCAGCAGGGACTGTATCTCCCGCTGGTTCAGTAACAGACAACTGCGCATGCGCCAACTTTCCAAGCTCGGCTATTCCAGGTTTACTTCCTAGGCAGGTGCTTCCGGCTTGTGTTCTCTAGGGACAAAGGTGCTAGCAGTTTAGCATTACTGTCACATTTTGACAGAATTTGGTTTATCTATTCACTTTTTATTTCCAAGGCAAGGACATGTAGCTGAAGGAGCAAACTATCCCTTTCTTCCATTTGTCTCCAGGCTGGTCGTCACTTGTCCCCACTCTGTTAACTAGACTCCATCCTCAAAGACCCTCTTGCAAACGTCCTATCCCTTCACTGCGCCCTCTCCACATTCACAGTCCTTCTGCAACATCCCTTTTCTCT
This sequence comes from Mus pahari, assembly GCF_900095145.1. NCBI lineage: Eukaryota > Metazoa > Chordata > Mammalia > Rodentia > Muridae > Mus > Mus pahari. The sequence continues at coordinate 38,051,187 of NC_034594.1, forward strand.
CGTTAGGCCGGTCTCTACTCTCAGTGCATCTCTATCCTTCATGTGCTAATTTATACACGAGGTCAGTTAATGGTGAGCCTCAGTCTTCCTTCAGGATACCCATTTTGGGTGAGGTTGTGCAAACTGGGGCTCCAAAGCTACCCATCATGACGGGAAGACTCTGGTTCCTCCTTAGTCCACCCAATAAACTGCCACCTGAATTTAAATAAACAGCAGAGTCTGGTTTTTGAAGACCCACTTCTGCCTCTCGGCTTTTCCCGTTCTCTTGGGGATCGGGGGTCTTGACCACCCTGGCTATTCCCAGCCTCTTCAGCCTGTCCACCAAGTTCATCTTCAGCTGGCCAACATCAGGAGGGGCCCTTGAAGGTCTCAAGCCATACATTTCTTGCAGGAATGTTTCAGCTGGTCGGGAAGCCAAGAAATTCTCGGAGACATGCACTCGGGGTTCAAAGGGCAAGGGGGAGGAGCATGGTGACTGCGCCGGGGAATTTGGTGGTGTGGAAGGGGTGGCCAGGGCCTTGGGGCAAGGCTGTAGGAGGGGGTTTTCTGAAGCCGGGCTGTGGTACACTTTGGCGGAGATGCCTCGCTCCTGCAGAAGTTTGGCTAAGCTCCTCGTGCTACTGAAGGTTATGGTGGAGTCCCTGCGGTTTGTGATGGATTCACCAATGCTTAGTCTATAGGACGCTGCAGGAGAGTTCACAGCTGTGTTGGATGAGCTGCTTGCACTACTGCCACAGGCCAGAGACGGGAACCCGGAGCTGGAAGAATGGAGGGAGGTGCTTAGTTAGAGTCAGGAACACCTGCCGGCATGCAACTTTCAAGGATGACCAACCAGCTGCGTCTTAAGGACGGCCTTTCCAACTTTATTTCACTGACAAACAGTTAAGTGTCTAAACTGTCATTTTCTCAAGCAGTGTTAACTCTAAGTGATGGGAACAAACATATGGACATTCATGAAATGCTTTGTCAGCATCCCCCCCTTTGGAATATATATTTTTAAGAAATTAAAAATAGTGAAAAGCTCTGAAATCTATTAAATTTTGCTTCTTATTCTACACTTAGTTAAGACAAAAAAAAAAAAAGCTACATAAATCAATATTTAAGGTCAGAGTGGAACGGGAGGCTTCTACCCAGCTTTCCTCTGTGAACAAGGGCTACCAGGACGTAATGCATTTTCCCTGGTACAAAATGATCACACATATCATAGTATCAAGATTTTTAAAGATGATGAACTAAAGACAAGTATAAAATTAACAAATTAACCACTAACTTTCCAGAGCACTGACTTGTACAGGGGATCTGACTCCTGGTCTTTCTCCCACTTCATGGCAGAGTGCCTTACTCTTCCCTAGCTGTGTTCTTACAAAAGAGTCCCTTCAAGAGGCAAACTTCTAAGGCATCTATTGGTGTCTAAAAATGTAGAAGACCTGCAAATTCGATCATGGGGGCTTCTGCTGGGACCTTCACTGGGTACCACCCCGTGACCTTGATGACTGCTTCCCTCTTACATATTCTGGAATTGCCATCTTATTTCTTTCCTTGTTGGCAGCTAGAGATTTCAGACTCAAGGGCGGCCTTAGGGAGAGTCTTCCGGGTGTGACTCACACGCTGGATTTTACTCTTCTACCTGCCATACTCTTACCACCAGCTTGCCTCTGCATTATCTTTCTTCTTTTTTCTTCTTTATTACAAAGACCAAAGTGTCTCTGAATACCTCCTCAGATTCTGAATTGGCAGTCTAGAACCAGCCTCAATATGGCTCAGAAAGTGAAGTCTGTGTCTTGAATAATTTGGCCTTGGCAGCTGATGTCGTAACTCAGAAACGTCTTTGTTTGTTTGTTTGTTTGTTTTTTTGGTTTTTCGAGACAGGGTTTCTCTGTATAGCTCTGGCTGTCCTGGAACNTGTAGACCAGGCTGGCCTCGAACTCAGAAATCCGCCTGCCTCTGCCTCCTGAGTGCTGGGATTAAAGGCGTGCGCCACCACGCCCGGCTCAGAAGTCTTTGTATAGAGCTGGGTGAGCTAGAAGGAACAACTCAGTGCTCGGCATGGGCTTGGGACTCTGAGGCATTGGTGTGGAGGCTGGAGCTCTGCCACAAGGGTGACCAGCAATGCCTATACAACAGAGCCCTGATGACAACTTTGGCAACTGATGCTTGCCAGTTTTGGGGGTGGGGGTGGGGCAGAATTCCAAGTGCACTGTCAGAAACTGAAGGTTAAATAATGAATGGAGGAACAAGACAAGCCGCATGGAGACCCAGGCCAGTAAACAAAGCATCTGCCTAGTCTTTAAGCCCCGTGAGTCTTGGCAGTGAAGTACTGCACTGGGTCTGGGACCGCCTGAACTTGGGCTGCGTCAGGGATGGAGGTCTTCTGAAGAAAGTGGTAGCCCAGCCCTTGGAGCCTGGTTCACTTTGGATACAAACAGCCTCAGGTGAGCCATTTGTGTTAGCAGGCTGCTCCTGATCAGTCACCTTAACTTGCTATGTCTCAATTTCTCCACTTTATCCAGCACATTCTGCCTACTCTGAAGAGTTATGATCAAATGCGAAAATATGATGTCAAAATATCCTAAAGACAAATAGTCACAAATGCTAATTAGAGCCCTGAGAATTAAAACTGAAGGTAATTTACCAAGAGCACTTGTGTGAGCCCCTGACTTCCCAGGCCTTCTTACCTAGGGGTGACCTGAGTGATGTCAGAGGGATGTAAGATCCTGCAGGTGGTGAAGGTGAATGTCGAGTTGGTGAATGAGAGACACTTTCCTGGGTTCGAAGTTGCAACTGAAATAAGAGATGTTTAGAAAGCCAAACACAGAATTGAAAGACTGGGTTAATAACATAAAAGGCTCATTGTTATTTTGTTAGCAATACAGCATTTATCAATTGCCTTTGTAGTAGTAAGTTACTAAATATGGAAATGCAATATAAATACACTAGTATTTATTAACTGATTAGTATACAACTGAACTCTCAGTACTTTACAAATACAAATAAAAGGAGCAAAAATAGCTTAGAAAATGAGAGAAAAAGTCACTGAAAAACACATTAAAAAAACTAAGATCTAGTTATCTAGGCATCCAGGTCAGCCCCTGGTTCTTAAGAGTACTGTGTGCTGACTCCAGAACACGCCACAGTAATGCAAGGCTGAGGCCTCTTTTTATTATTATTATTAGTATTATTCTATTTGAGATTTGCATGTGGGCACAAAAACAGTGGTGGGTAAAAATTCTGTCTACTTAGCACCAACCAAGATAATACTTGTATTCTTCATTCTTACGCAGTCAGTATTTTTTTTCAAAGCCAAACTTATTAAAGAAGGTTCTTGATAAAAGAGTAAAGTTATCATGAAATTGTAAATCTTTTCACTATGAAGCACATGGGCGTGGGAAGAGCTTGCTAAGAGCCCCTGCTGTCTACGAGGGCAGTCCATACAACAGTGGTTGGTTGCCTACAGAAAAGCTGAAACTGTATCAGGGAACACTATTTAGTTAAAAGTACAATTAACACACAAGCTATAATTATTCAGACTTGGAAATCCGGCAGACATTTTCTTGGAAGGAAAAAACTGTCAATATTTTCTGCCAACGACAAACATAAGCTTCAAGTAAAAATCAGTTTTAGGAAACTTAAATTACTTCTAAGAGCTTGGAAATCCTAACCCTGACAGCCTTTCACGCTGATGGAATTAGTGACAGCAATACACCATCCAAGGCAGAGTGTCAACATCTGGGTACCTGTGTAACTGTCTGTCTCAACAACCGCAGCAGGGCACCAAGCCAGGCAGAGCAAACGCTCAAGGAGAAGGACAAGCATGTTTGCATGAAAACCCACTTACCTGCTTCTCATCTGACTGCAAACAACAGCCCAACTCTTTCCCCCTTTCTAGCTATATTCTCATCTGAGAATGTATTTTCTTCACATTTTTTATATAAAACACTGCATCAGACTGAATGCAGAAGTTCATAATGAGAATCTTCACTTAAGTCAGAAATTAGAGACTTGTAAAAATTATAAAACAAAACCATTTTCTTACTATATCCAAAAGAGTTGTTTTGCAGAAACCAGTATTTGCATGAGAACTTTTATTTTCAAATGGGTTATTTTTTTTTTTAAGTTCTCAGTTTTTATTCTAACTTAGTAGACATAACCTATATAGACAAACCTGAGATTCTCAGGGACTTTTTAATAGCATCAAGGACCCTGAGACCAAAAGGCTTGCAAACCACTGACTGGCCTGACCTCTCACTCTGCCTAACTTACTTCTGTAGGCTGGTAGGAGAGAGGGGGGAATCAGAAGTGTCAGCAGTGCTGTGGTTTGTATTATTTTATCTCCGCCAACGAGCAAACTCTAGTGAGACTGTGCAGCGGTAGGCAGATCACCCCAGCCAGACAATGCAATATCCTGGTTACGAGGCCACGTTCAACTGCACCTCCTCTCACCTGTACCTGGTCCACCCGCTGAGGTCATGGGTGGCAGGAAGATCCCCGTTACTGGCGTGGGTAGTGCAGGTTTCTGCTCCAGTTGAAGAGGCTGCTGAACCTGAAAAGTGATGCCCTCTTCTTCATCCTCCTCTAAGTCTGAGATGTGGTAGACGACATCCTTGGGCACCTGTGTGAAGCCTTTAGTGATGACGCCTGGGCGTGGATCAAGAATGGTTCCCAAGTTCGGCTGAGCGAGCTGCTGCCAGTGATGCAGAGTCTGTGATCCTGAACAAGCAAGCAGGACAGGCATGCTTTACATTCCCTCAGATCCCCAATCTTGAAGAAGCTAGAACTGTGTGAGCGACAACAGTAACAATACAGACACTTATTTGGTTTTGACATTTTGTTCAAATTTGTAAATTTAAGCTTTCTGTAGAAAACTGACATTTCATGGAACGGCTGAGCAATAAGTTTTCTATTTCAAAAGACAGTCTTCAAAGGGACATCTAAAGAAGAGGAGAAAAAACCCAGTAAGGGTTTTAAACAGGACCCAGGCTCTCAGGCAGAAAGGAGGCCACCCACTTCAGGGACAGGTTGCTCCTTCCCAGGTGGCAAAAACAATATTCACCCAGCACAGTTGGTGAACTTGGAAGCAAAGCCTGAGCACTTAGGTTGGAAAATAACTTGAATTTCCTTGTGCAGTTCTCTGCTTGCTCATGACTCTACTTTCCTTAGTCTGCCAGGAAGAAAGGGAGATGAAGGTTCCAGTGCGTGTTCCTTTGGTTCCAGTGCGTGTGATTCTGATGAAAGAGCATCCCATGCCCTTGTACAGGATGTCATATCTAATTATGTTGCTGTGGTAATTTCATCCTGAAATCAGCAACACTAACCAACACTTGGACCAAAGCAGGAGTCTACAGGATACCTTTTTTTTTTTTTTTTTTTTTTTTTTTTT
>NC_034594.1:38056603-38065851 GCF_900095145.1 Mus pahari
ATGGTTATGAGCCACCATGTGGTTGCTGGGATTTGAACTCCGGACCTTCGGAAGAGCAGTCGGGTGCTCTTACCCACTGAGCCATCTCACCAGCCCCCAGGATACCTTTTTAAACCTTTGTTTTAAAAGGAACTTCTAAGCTGAGAATTAGAGAATCATTTGTGGACCATTACTATCTGATAAATCAGGTATTTCTTTTGAATTTAAGCTGAGCTTTAGGTAAAACTGAAGGGAAGGAGAAGAGTGCAGACGTAACTGTGTGCCTCTATGGCAGGGACACACTAGTTGCTCCTCTTCATTCATCTCAGCCTGTTGGTCCTACCATTCAACTGCTATTGACGGGATTCCATAGCAAAAGTCAGGATAAGAGTCTTCCCACTTCCCTCCTGCACTGATATTAAAATGTCAGAAAAGAACAAATGGCTGAAGACTTGGTGACTCAGGTCTTACTCACTGCCTGCTATGTGGCAGGTACCACAGCACAGCACAGCACAGCACAGCACAGCACAGCACAGCTAGCACCGACAGCCTGCCATCATAACACGGGTCTCAATTCTAGGAGAGATATATAACACAGACACGGCTTCTAAAAGCTGTTACTGACTTATTACCTTCCAGGGGCTTGACAATCTGTAACTTCTCTGGCATGAAGCCTCGAAGGCAGCCAGCACTGCCGAGGTCCGTGGTCTCCGACTGGTCAGTGCAAACTGAGGCAAGGTTCTCTGTGGGGGCGTCACAGCTGCTGACTTCTTCCTCCTGCTCAGCCAAGATCTGGATCTTCCGTTCCCATTCTTCAGCAAAGAACTGCTTCTCACTAAGGTAGTTCTGTCTTCTCAGGCTAAGGCGATGCAATGCAGTAGCCAGATCACTATCTTCAGGGGATCCTGGGGGGTTTATGGGCTGAGAGCTTCTGTGGGAAAATCACATTCGATGATGAGACTGTAGATCGTGAGAACAATCTAGACATCTTTCTGTAGTGCTGGACATTAAGAAGGACTGACCTTGAGAATGAGGTGTTTTCTTAGCTATTTAAAATATAGAAATAACGACAAACAAAATCATCAACAGGACTGTTATCACAACAATCGCTGTAACATACTGTACTGGCTGGTTCTGTGTGTCAACTTGACACAAGCTGGAGTTATCAGAGAGAGGAGCCTCCCTTAAGGAAACGCCTCCATGAGACCCAGCTGAAAGTCATCTTCTCAATTAGTGTTCCAGGGGGGAGGGCTCAGCTCATTGTGGGTGGTGCCATCCCTGGACTGATAGTCCTGGCTTGGATAAGGAAGCAAGCTGAGCAAGCAAGCCAGTAAGCAGCATCTCTCCATGGCCTCTGTATCAGTTCCAGCCTCCAGGTTCCTGACCTGCTTGAGTTCCAGTCCTGACTTCCTTTGGTGATGAACAGCAATGTGGGAAGTGTAAGCAGAATAAACCCTTTCCTCCCCAGCTTGCTTCTTGGTCATGGTGCTTTGTGTAGGAATAGAAACCCTGACTAAGACACACATCATTTTCAATTACCTTCAGAAAGTAAAATATGTTATGCTGTTCTTGCTAACGTCTCCAACTCATTTCATTATGAAACTGCAGGTGTGGTCTACTGCTATGTTCAGGTCAGGTACTCCCAAAGTTAGTATTAGCACAGTTCACAGACTCTATTACTGAGAGCAAGAGGTACCATTGCTTTATATAACTGCGAATGCTAGCTATACACTACTACATGCTTTTAATCACAGAAAGGATGAGTAGGGCATGGTGGCACATGCGTGCCACTAATTGCAGCACTCAGGAGACTGAGGCAGGAGAATCATGATTTTGATGGCTCAAAACAAACAAATAATAATAAAATAAAAAAGACAGAAAGAGAGAGAGAGGGAGAGAGAGGGAGGGAGGCAGACAGACAGACAGACAACCAAGGCTGAGAAAGCTGAGAAAGGTGTGAAAGCATTCACTTTGGAGCCACAGATGCCCCTGAATATGCAGCGTATCTGAAGGATATACTGCAAGGGTTCTTCCCAGAGGTGTCTGATGCCCTTGCCCCATGACGCAGCACTGAAACTGGGAGGTATTTTAGAACTGATGTAGAAGGAACATGGCAAGTGAATGCTCATAGCCTCTTAAGACCACTGTGGCACGACGTAGGCATCAGAATGCAGTGCCAACTGCCAGCTGCAGCACCTTCTGGACAGTGTGGAGGGATGCTGGCCAGTCTGAGTTCTCGAATCCCGCATGCCAACACAGTAAGGCATGCAGACCTACCGCCAGCCCCTCCCCTCCCCCGCCTTACCCTGGAACCTCCGTGCTGCTCCCTTGGCTCAGGAGTGTTTTGTCCTCTGCTGGCTGGACACCAGACTCAAAGGGCTTTGCCGTCATGATGACACTTGAACGGTTGGAGCCTGGGATGGGTAGCAGGACTGGGAATGTGACAGAGCGACCCCGAGTGTCATTGGCAACTTTGACAGTATCAAACACCCGTTTCTGCTGGGCCCTGTCAGAAAGGAAGAAGCATCCACTCCTGTTAGTCTCACCCAGGGGAGCACTTCCTGAGAGCTGTACAGGCACAGAACCAGACACAAACCTGTCCTGAGTACTCTCATGTGGGGAAATTGAGAAAACCGATACAGGAGAGCTCCCTCACGGGATGACAATCTGCACAGCAGCAGACTCACTCCTGACTGGCAGTCATCGTTCTGTTCCATGGCTCCTTCCTTCCTTCCTTGCTGAGGGATCACACCCAGGACCGCACACTGCTACGCAAGCCTCTACCAAATGGGCCTGGCTTGACGCTTCTTTTACATGTCTGCTCTGAGGTGCAGCAACAGCCCTGTGACCTGTACTTACTTTTGTTTAGACACAGATTCCTCATCCAAACTCAGCTTTTTACGCATGGTCCCTTCAATCTCAGCTGCCAACGATTCCTAAGAAAAGGAGTTCAAGATTAGTAATGTGATTACTATGTGTGTAGACAAACACAGAAGGTCTGACAGGCTGCAGATCATGACATCTTCTTGCTTTGCTGTAGTCTTCGTGCTAATGTTTCATAGACTTATGTGGTTTTGATGATCTGCTCAGAGATGAGGGCTCAACCAGAATGGCTCAGTGGGGTTGGACTGAGGATGGCTGGTTCTGACATCCACAGATACACAGATGGAGGAACCTGACTTGACCATCTCAGAGAGTCTAGAGGCCATGATACTTGAGTGGCAATTGGCACTTCTGGCACCAGGTTTTGGACTCAGAATGCCATTTCTCAAAGTCACCAAAGCGCCTTGGAGAAACAGCTAACTCCTGGGCTGGGACAAAAAGTACAAAATTTGCTGCCTCCCGAGTGCTGGGATTAAAGGCGTGTGCCACCACACCCGGCGATGAAGGAGATCCTATTGGTTGTATCTTGGACAACTTCAGAATCAAAGAAATGGCTTTATAATCAAATAAAAATGGCTTATAATCCACTGAGTAAATAAGAGACCATGCTTCATACTGACTAAACAAATAAATGTGTCAGAAAAGCTCTAGCAAAAGGCCATTAGTAGATACTGAAGAAAATAAAAAAAAAAAAAAAAAAGGATGGAATTAGAAAACTGCTACTCAGAAACTGCTGATTAGCTTTTTTCCTAGAATCATCTCGGAAAAGTCTCAATGAGCAGCTTTCTACATTGGGTTGCCCTGTGGATGTTGTCTGTGGGGGTACTGTTTCAATTAAGCTAACTGAAGAAGCCCCAGCCCACTGTGGGCAGCACCATTCCCAAGGCAGGGAGTAGGGGTCTGAACTGTATAAAAGTAGAGAAACTTAGCTGAACACAAGCAAGCAAGAGAGTGTGCATCCTTCATTTTTCTGACTGTGGATATGATACGAGCAGATGATTTAAGTTCCTGCCTTGACTTCCCACAGCAGACTTGCAGACCTAGAATTATGCGATAGGACAAACTCTTTCTTCCCCAAGTTGCTTTTTGTCAAGAGAATTGTATCACAGCAACTAGAACAGTGGTCATCACAGAAACTACCAAAGAATCCTGGGTGCACCTGAAACCTGTACCTTGTGAAATACCATAGCCTTATTTCACACTGAAGTAAGCACAGACAAAGGTATACTATTTTTTAATTTCTCTGTGTATGCAAGTGTGTGTAGAGGTCAGAGGACAACCATGTGGAGTTAGCTCTCTCCTTCCAGTTTTATGCGGTATAATGGTTTGAATACGGTTGGCTTAAGGAGTGACACTATTAGGAGGTGTGGCCTTGTTGGAGTAGGTGTGGCCTTGTTGGAGGAAGTGCATCATTGTAGGCAAAGGCTTTAAGACCTTCATCCTAGCTCCCTGAAGCCAGTCATATCCTGTTTGCCTTTGGAAGAAGATGTAGAACTCTTAGCTCCTCCTGTACAATGCCTGCCTGGATGCTGCCATGCTCCCGCCTTGATGATAATGGACTGAACCTCTGAACCTGTAAGCCAGCCCCAATTATTGTTCTCTTATGAGAGTTGTCTTGGTTATGGTGTCTGTTCACAGCAGTAAAGCCCTAAAAAAGACTTGGGTTCTGGGGAATCAAACTTAAGTCTCCAGGTTTGTGTGGCAAAGGCCTTTTACCCACTGAGCCATCTTGTTGGTCCCCAAACATGTCTTTCAAAGGACATTTTTGAAGCAGGGTACAGTGGCCTTCACATGTAATCTCAAGTAGTCAGGAGGCCAAGGAAAGAGGATCATTTGAGCCTAGGAATTGCAATTAGCCTGGGTAATGTGGAAAGATACCTCTTAAAATGAATGAATATATAAATGAGGAAATGAACACACACCATAGTTTATAAGTAATAGAATACAAGGCATTGTTGGGAGAGCCGGGGAAATCTGAGAGGGCTCTGCAGATGAGATGACAATGTCGTACTGAGTCAACTTCATGATGACAGGTGGGTGTAGTGCATGTCCTGGTCTGTACTAAGCACTGTGTCTGTCTTTAGTAAGCACTAAGGGCTAACAGGGATATCTGAGCTTGTTATAAACAAGGAAACAAAAACAATGAACCAATCAATCAAACAAACAAAAACACCGAGAGGAAATAGCGAATATATTAATTAACATGTTTAAAAAAAGGAATCTGCTGGGTGGTGGTGGTGCATGCCTTTAATCCCAGCACTNGGGAGGCAGAGGCAGGNNGATTTCTGAGTTCGAGGCTAGCCTGGTCTACAGAGTGAGTTCCAGGACAGCCAGGGCTACACAGAGAAACCCTGTCTCGAAAAACCAAAAAAAAAAAAAAAAANAATCTATGTGAGGAATACATAGACATTCTGGGTACTACTATTTGGAATTTTATTGTAAGTTTCAAATTATTTCAAAATTAAAAGTTAAAGAAAAAATGCTGAGGCTGTAAGCCGTAGAGCACTTGCCCAGCACACACAGGTCCTGAGTTCAATTCCCTACAGTGGTAAACAAATAGTGTTTAAAAAAAACCTAAACAATGTGGTTTAGGGTAAAGGTAAAGGCTCACACCTTAGACAATTGTTCTCTGATCCTAATCAATTATGACAGGGAAGAAAGTGGGGAGACATGAAAAAGATCATTACTGAAGAGAAGCATAAGGAACAGGTCAGCAGAAAAAGTTACTAGGAAATGAAAGAAAGAAAACAGTTGTTAACAGATATCAATACACACAGACACAGACTCACTCACTCACTCACTCACTCTAAAATTTAGCCTGGCCAGTTTGAGCTACACAGAGAGCTGGAGGCCAGTCTGCAGCGAACACTGACAGTCTCAAAAGGCCAGACTTACATATACTCTCTCTAGGAACCAGGTGTTATAACAGCTCTTTGAAGCAATGTGACAAATTCTGGCATAGACTTAATTTTTAATTGAGTTCTACCATTCTCCAAATACTATTTATTAATGAATTTAAAAAAATCAAGATTCCCACAAGAGAATTACAGTATAAGTAGCATTAAACCTACCAAGAAACTTAATCTTTACAGAGAAAGGTTTAGATGTGTAAAGTATGCTGTAAGGCTGATGAGACTCCTGAAACTCACATTGCAGACAGAGAGAACCAACTCTGAAAGTTGTCTGAGAGCTTCTGGTGCTGTGGTAAATCACCACGATCAAGAGCAACTTGGGGAAGCAAGGGGGAATTTCTCCTTAGACATTACAAGTCCACCATCCAGGGCTGTGGGGCAGGAACTCTGGGCAGGTAGGGAAGCAGGATCTAATGCAGTGCCATGGTGGTTTGCTCTACCTGCTTTCTTACAGCACTCAGGACCACCAGCCCAGGGGTGGCACCACTACAGTGGCTTGGCCCTGCCCATCAATCACAAATAAGGAAAATACCCTTCAGGCTTGCCCACAGGCCTGTCTTATGGAGGCATTTTCTCAGTCGAGAGTTCCCTTCCCAAGTTACCCTAGCTGGTGATAAGCTGGCAAAATACTAGCCAGCAAATGTTGTCCTCTGACCTCCATCAGTGCACATGACACACAAACAGGCACATGCACATGTATATACAACAAATGGGGGAAAAAAAATCTTTAAAAAAATTTTGGGGGGTTGCTCTTTGGACAAAAGTGCTTGCTTCCAAGTCTGACAACCTGAGTTTAATCCCCGAGTTTAGTTCCACATCATTGTAGAAGGAAAGAACCAACTCCCATAAGTTGTTCTCTGACCTCCACAACTACACAATGGCTCATGTATATCAAACACACAAAGCAAATAGACATAAAGACTGAAAAGTATGGCTTCCATAGGTGGTAGATGGTGGCTCTAAGGTAGGACAACCTCATTTGAGTGATGTGTGGTACACAGATCAAAACCCAATTTCCTTAGAGTTTATCTCAAGCACTGCAGCATCTTTAGAATGTCAACTGGGGAAATAAAGAGTGCTAAGGAAGATGTGGGTGTGCAAATCAAACTGTGACTCCATATTGTGTCCCAGAAACAAGAGCAAAGCATGTTCTGCCTTTTCCAGCTATCTTACAAGTCACACTCTGGAAAACAGAGTCTAAACTTTTCTTTTCTTCCTTTAGGAACATGGTGTCTTTTGTTATTTCTTACCCCTGTAAAAACTCCGTAAGACTGGGAGAAGCAGAGATGAGCAGAAGGGCCGGATTTGCTACGAAGCTCTTTTATTTCTTCTTGAGACTCATGTAACATTCCCAGGCACTCCATGTTTCTGTCCTGTAACTCATGAAGCTGACAAAGAAAAAAGTAGAACATTTTATTGCCTCTCCAGTCAACCCTGGCTACCCTAAATACCCGGGAAAAGGCACTTCGAAGGGTACTGATTTTATCCGGGGCTCAGCAGACTGTATGAATATCACTTCAACAAGAGACTCTGAAGCAAAGTCAGTAAGAGCATCTCCATGCCGAGCTGCCAGGGCCTGAGATGTCTTGGGAAAGCACTGCAAAGATGTGACTTCTCAAACCTGAAATGTGGCACAGACCACTGAAGCTGTCAATTCAGTATCTGATGGCTCATGCCCCAAACACCCATGGAAGAAATATAAAAGCACTAACCAGTCAGCGTTAGCATAATAGTACATTTTCTTACAAGTCTCACCCTGAGGTCTTTAAGAGGCAAAATTAAGAGTCTAGAAAGTGGCACAGGGAGGAGCTAGAGAAAGTACCCAAGGAGCTGAAGGGGGCTGCAAACCTGTAGGTGGAACAACAATATGAACTAACCAGTACCCCCTGAGTTCGTGTCTAGCTGCGTATGTAGCAGAAGATGGCCTAACCGGCCATCATTGGGAAGAGAGGCCCCTTGGTCTTGCAAACTTTGTATGACCCAGCACAGGGGAAGGAGTGGGAAGGTAGGGGAGCAGGGGCAGGGGGAGGGTATGGGGAACTTTCAGGATAGCATTTGAAACGTAAATAAAATATCAAATAAAAAAAAAAAAAAGACTTCAGCCAGAAAAAAAAAAAAGTCTAGAAAGTGACTTATTTAATGTGAGAGTGTTCCATTAACCAAAACAGCCCCCGCCCCCACCCCGTTTAAAAACCTTTTATAACAGTCTAGCAAAAACACAAAATTCAGAGTGTGTTTTAACTGAAGACATTTCTCCACGTGTAACATGTGTCCAGTTCTTCAGTTCTGCAGGGCTGGGGAAGCTGATTTAAAATGTGCACTGCCCTTCTTCCCATTTTAAGAGACTGGTAGAGGCTCCCTTCCTTTTCCATGTGCTGCAAAGCCATCTTGAATAAGGAAGACCTGAAACTTATGGGACGTGTGGCCTACAACCACTGCTGCATCTGGACACACCAGAAGATGCAAGCTGAAACAATACTGAGATGCCACCTTCCCCTATCAGACGAGAGCTGGTAAGGCGGTGGGCAAAGTGAAGCCTTTAGCAGTGAGGGTGGAAAGGCAAGCCAGTCTATACAGAATCACCCAAACCAGACCTCCCATATGACCCTGCTGTCTACCCTGTGCATTTACCCACACCTGTCAAGCCAGCGGATCAGGTACTTGCTTCCCAATGCATTACAACACTATGCACAACAGATACATTATGGAACCAACCCAAGTGTCTAAAACAGGCACAGTTAAAAGGAAGTGTTCGTCACCTCCATCGTCAGCTGTCGCTGGGCATCTTTGGAAGCCTGCAGGTGAAGTCTTAGTTCTTCCTTCTCGATCACATGCTGACAACACACAAGAGGGACATGTGAGGCACTCCTTCCCAAAGGGAGCATAAGTACTTCTTCCCTTCAAAGACACCCCAAGAGTGTCTATGTGGGGTACAGTCTTAGCCTACAGCAGGGAACACATCACAAGCCGAGTAAGAGTGATAATTAAAAGTATATGTGTTCAGAGGATATGGAACATAAATTCACCACTGACATCACAACCTTCTCAGGAAAATCTGATATATTTGCAGAAATAAATCCAGCCTTGTTAGGTGTTTATGATACCCCAGCAGAGGAGTAGCACTGAGAATGAGCTCTGCCCAGTGAGGAGCACTTAGAATGCAGTGCCCCAGGACCATGCTTAGTGAGCCTGGGCTGACACTGAACGACCTACCTCTTTCAGTTTGTGCTGAAGGTCTACGATCTGAGACAGCAGGGAGGAGATCTCTTCTTGGTACCGGAGCAGCTCATCACTCTTTCCTGACAGCTCTTCAGTCATTCTGGACATCTGTGCATTGGTCTCACCTGGGGAGAGAAGGGAACATTTAGAACCAGCATAAAGGTAGAATTCGAAGCAGATGATGATTTACAACAAGCACTGGGGGGCTATGAGTCAAATCTTTTTTTTTTTTTTTTTTTTTTTTTTTTGGTTTTT
>NC_034594.1:38065948-38081712 GCF_900095145.1 Mus pahari
GAACTCAGAAATCCACCTGCCTCTGCCTCCCAAGTGTTGGGATTAAAGGCGTGAGCCACCACGCCCGGCTGAGTCAAATCTTTTTAACCTAGAAAAATAAGGGTTTTGCCACCACAAACTAATGCTGAATTATTGACAATGTTGCTAATGAGAGAGATTACTTAAAAAGGCAAATGCTAAGGAGCTGATTTAAGCTTTTTCCTCATGAAAAAGATTTTTGTGACAACCATTATGAAAAGCTGAAGCTAGCTTCATCATGTATCTTTTTAAGTGTGCCACTAAGAACACTTCAGGAACATAAATAAAATTGCACAAGCAATGAAAATCAATTTTAGCAGGTCTAACAGAGGAAACTGCCCCAGTCTAGGGCAGAATGTGAGGAAGCTACTGAAACGCTTCTGTAGGACAGACATTCAGGGACAACCACTGAGCGAGTGGGGCCCTAGACTAACAACAGCCCAGTGCATGTATATATCTAAAGCAAAACCCTTAGAACTGGATTTGGGGAAATCTTTACTTCATATAGCAAATTTCACATCCAGACATAAGCATAAAAATTACTTTTCACTTTTACATCCTCCTCCTATCAGAGGGTGGCAGCTAAGAATGGGAGGGAGGCAGAGCTCCTGGGATAGTTGATTCTCTGTTAAAATGGAGAAGGTGGGTAATGAGATGGAAGGGAGTTAGGTGAGTTCCTTCTGGATGGCTAATATGCTGTTAAGCAAGGTATCCCATTTGGAGATATACACTAATGAACTGATGCGAATTTATTGTCAGCATAAAAGGCCATATACTTACAGGGCGATTCAACAATCTCTTTCCATGATCTAAAAACATTTGATTTTTTTAGTTCACATTCCTTAAAAATGAAACACACCCCTTAATAACACAGCCAGTACGTTGTGAGTGCTCACAGGTGGGCTGTGGCCATCTTTAAGCTCTGGCTCCACCACTTACGAGCCTTCTGACCTCAGTATAATGCATCCTCTCTTTGTCTATTCCTGCAAACAAAATGAGAGCTTTGGCTCTCTTTCTCTCTAAGATGCTATAGCTAATGTATAGAAATTCAGGTCTCTACTTAATGATAATGGTAGACAGGCTAGATAAATACCTTAAAAACACATATGTGTCTTAATTAAGGTTGTGGACACAATGTGATATTCTCATTTTCAGTAACTGAAACTTTGATCCTCAAAGTTTGGTAAGAAACTTGGTCTCCAGTGAAGCTTGGTGCCCGTGTGGTGGTGCTGAGGGGACAGGAGGCTGGACAGTACAGCTTAGCAGGGGGAATTCTGGTCACTGGGTACTGTCTTCAGGAAGAATCAACACTAGTCTCTCCAAGGGGGAGAGTTCTCTAAACAGCAAGCGGCTATAAACAAGATTGCCTCGTGTGTTTGGCGCCTTCTGCATAACGTCAGTGCCCTGTCTGTTTCCCTATCAAGCCTACACAATTAGAGGACCTCACTGAGCTGCTGGATTCTCCAGCCGAAGACCTGTGAGCTAGAGGGCTGCTTTAGTTTGTAAGGAACCCAGCAGCAGCTATTTTGTTATAGTGACACAAGAGCAGACCAAGACAGCAACCATTTAGCACTGGTTCTATTGAAACCAACAGCCCGAGTCAGAGATAGCCCACCAAACTGCCCAAGAGCAGAGCATGTTACTACTTACGAAGTTCTTTAACACAGTCATTGACGAGCTGTTGTTCCTTCTCTTCATAGGTAAAGGTTTCTGTCTTGATATGACAAGCCTTCAACAGGAGAAAAGATAACCCACATGACAATGGTTCTTAATGAATTTGAAGTAAATGTTACAAAAAACTTTGCCACTTGAAGAACAAAGTTCATTACTTATAAAAGAAACAAAGGTATCCCATCAGGTTTAATCTATCACAAAATAAAGGACTATAGAAGAGACTATAGAAGACAAGGACCTCTGCCTTCACTCCACTCAGGCCTTCCTTCGCACATGTCTGCTCACACATCTCCATCTGTGTGATGGTCCTCTAGCCTCAGCTAAGATGCCACCTGCTTGATTCCCATCACTTTACAAACCCAAAGAAATGTGTACTTTTCTGACACAATCCTCCTCCGAGTGGGGTCCTGTTAATTACACAAGACGCACACCTCTGCTGCTGCTGCTTTATCTGCTAGCTTTTCCTACTCAGCAAGCCCTAGGCGAAAACGGAGGCATGGAGGTGATGCTATGCTGAGGCTCACCTCAGTATCACCCAGACCTGACCACAGAGTGTTGAAGGAGAGGAGAGCGAGCTGCACCTTGGATCGAAGGGCCATGTTCTCTTCTTCCAGCTCCCTGAGCTTCTCATGCAGCATATCCAGCTGCAGCAGCCCTTGAGACAAGCTGAAGGACTCATTGAACCGAAGAGGCGTGGAGCAGCTAGAATCCGTTTCACTCTCCTCAGAGGCAATAGAGACAATTCGGAGCAGCTCATCTTTCTTGGATAGCTCGTGCTGCAGCTGATTAACCTGCAGACAGAGTATGGTTACAACAGTCCACACAGTTTTCATACGCTCCTAATTCACAGAACAACTGTTTCTCACCATGAAAGTCTCCCATCAGATGCTAGACAAGTGTGTAAAGAGAGAAACAAAACTACATGCATATTGTTTCCTAAGCTACCCATTTAGACCAGTGACTCAGCAAATACACCTTTTCCAGAGCATGTACAAAGAAAGCCATATAGTACTGTTTTCATACTCCATAAGAAAGAAATATAAGTATCTTCAAAGCCTTATAAGAGACCCCACTTTAAAACTCACCCCCATGACTTGCACTTTTTGGTCACCTAACTGGGGAGAATGGGAAACCTTACACATGCTAAATACAACCACTGAGTTACAGCTACAGGCCTGTAGGTTTTTCTTCTATTTTTAAAATTTATTTTATTTTATATATTAATTTTTGAGATACAGTTTCTTCATGACTTGTCTAGGCTGGCTTTGAACTTGCAGTGCTCCTGTCTCAGCCTCCAGAGTGGGTATGATTTCAAGCTTGTGCCATTGAGTTTGGCGATGACTTATATTTTTAAGCTGTCTCTGACTATGCACATCTTCCCAGTGTGGATGACCATGAGTTTTGGAAATAAATATTTTCAACAGAAATGACCAAATCTACTCATAAAATAAAATAAAAAAAAAATCAGACAAAACCCAAGTTACTGCTGGGCATGTTGTACATGTATTCAATCCCAGCACTGAGGAAGCAGAGGCAGGTGAATCTCTGTGAGTTCACGGCCAGCCTGGTCCACACAGTTCCAGGCCAGCTAGAGCTACATAGGGAAAAAAAAATGAGAAAACTTGAAATTTAATTACTCAACATGATAATAAATTACTTACACATTTACACACACACACACACACACACACACACACACACACACACACACACACACACAGCGCCTTTTGTTTTAGTTTCTGAGTAAGATGCATGGTATCTTGACACCATAGGCTATCACATAAAAAGCCTACTTCCTCGTTTGGAGTTGGTAAATGAGGTCCCACAAGCCCTCAGCTATAGGCTGCAGCCACTACTCTTGATCACCCTCCAGAACTTGATAGGAAGATTCCTTGTTGACAATGAATACTGGAGTCATCAACATGAAGCAATCAAGTTGGTACTCACCTGAAAGTTTCCTCCCTACTACCTAGTTTTCACAGTGCTGGCAGGTGCTACACACTGCTTGGGGACACATCTGAGGACCCTGCTACCACCATCACCAACCAGCCTAGCGAGACACACCTGCTGCTGCAGTAGTGGCACAAATGTCACGGGAGTAACCAACCTCTCTGATTACATTTAAAACTTGCTCTACAAGATGGAGCTCATGCATGACTGCACTGTTTTAGGGTCGAGAACCCATGGTCAGGTGGGTTGGGGAGAATCTACTAACATTATTCTGCTAAACAGACATAGTAGTAAACTAACTCCTAATGACCTAGCAGTATACTTTTACCAGAAAAGCTGCATTTTGCAGTATATGGAAATACATAAAGTCAATAGGTACTGGTGCTATTAACCATTGTCAACATTTCAGAAATATACATGGAAATATACTTTTCCAGTAAATAAGGCCCGATTATTATTATCCCCATTGCAAATACAAAGGCTTACTTGATCAAAGGCTTGTCCCAACTGCTCCTCCAGAGCTTCATTCTGCTCAGATAAGACATGGTTTCGCTTTAAAAGAGCTTGCCCAATTCGGGCAGCTAGCTCTAGATCTCGGTCCCTCTAGAAAGTAACAGATGAACATTTTCTTTGAGTATATAAAAAAGAGCAAATTAGAAGTTCTGTAGTGAATTTTGCTAATGATAAGAACAAGTCTCCTATAAAGCATAGAGATTCATTTTACAACCCTAATAAAGGAGTGAACAGGGGCTAGAAACACAGGTAGTGTTTAGTAAATCCTAGTCAAATGGGGGACTGTAAAATTATGAATGTAAGAGGTCACCTCTTGGTATCACATGAGGTTTCACTGACATTCTATTCATTATGACCTACCAATCCAACTTTGTACTTAAAGCCTTAAGAAGCTAGAAAATGTAGGCTTTAGAGATGAGGGTGGGGCTGTGAGTGTGGCTCAATCGAAGAGTATGCTTTTAATGCTTGGGGCTCTTGGTCAATCTCCAGTGCATCCCCCATATCCAAGGAAAATATTAAAGTGGATAGAGCCTGTCCAGTAAAAGCTAAGCCAACATTTGTTGAGAATAGCAATACGGCAATGACCCAGATTAGGTATTTAGGATATGAATCAGTTATGTATACTGGGACAGTTCCATTTAGTGTAGACTATACGCATTTAGAATCAGTAGCATGGTCTAGAGCCTGGTTTTCAACTAGTGCAAGAATGATAGCATTACAGACTGGATAGTTTGAGGTCATAGGACTCTACCTCAAGCATGGAGAAGAGAGCCTAAGAAGCTGGTGCTAATGAGCAGGGCATGTGGGGATCCTCATCTGGTGATAATGAAAGCCTCATTTGTAGACTAGGAAACTGTTAATAAACTTTTAATTGCCTTTATATTAATATGAGTTCTTTTTACATTAATATTAGGTGAAAAACACTAAGTTTCTAAATTTTCTCTATCTAATCCATGGAAATCAGTTATCCCTATACTTCAGGGCAACTTATAATTGGCATATATGGAAAGCATTCTGAGAACAGACATACGTGTCAGGGAGGAAGTCTTCCATATGATCAACTGAAACTGAGCTATAGGAGACAATATGCCAAGTGAAAAAGATATGCTATATATGTTAAAACTTCCACATGGGTCTGGAGAAACACTCGGTGGTTAAGAGCACTGGCTGTTCTTGCAGAATACCCAGGTTTGGTTCCCAGCATACACCTGGTACTACAAACCATCTGTGATTCCAGTTCTAGAGGATCTGACACTCTCTCCTGACCAGTGCAGGTACTGCACACACACAACCAGACAAAAACAAAAACAACAACAACAAAAAAAACAAAACAACAACAAAAAAAACAAACCCACATACATGTTAAAACCCCCAAAACCTTTAAATTTCCACAGGCAAATGTAAGCTCAAATAACAGCCTGAGCTGGAAGTACAAGCAGGAGATGCTCCAAACTGTGGGTGCTGATGGAAGCACAGCTTTCTCAACGGGCAGCTGGGCTTAGACTGACTACCATCAGGACAACTTAAAAGTAACTTTCTGGGGCTGGAAATATGACTCAGTGCTTATGGGTTTGTACTGCCCTTTCAGAGAATCCAAATCCCAGTTCCAAACACTCATACAGGCAGTCCACAACCACTTAAAACTCCAGCTTCCAGGGATTCACTGCCTTCTGTGCTCAAGAGCATCGTCCCCCATAGTTAAAAATGAAGGTTTTTTAAACAACTGCTTTATCCTAAGACAGGGAGGTCAGACAACACTATATATGCCGATCCACCCACATCAAAATCATGAGCTTCAAGGGACCTTCTACTCTGGATGCCAGCCAGTATATCACTTATAACAATCAATGCACAAGTCTAGAGAACAGGCTGACCATCATGTTTTATCTCTGCAAACCCGACACATTCCAAACGACCCTCAAGCTTTAGGTTTTATACCAGAGAGAGAAAAGATACATGCCTACCTCTGCCAAGAGATGTGTGACCATGTCAATGTCATTGTAGGTTTTGGTCATCTGCTCCACTCTGTCTGTGCCTAGAACTAAGACAGTTAAAAACAAGTTACCTTAGGAAGTAACTGGGACCAGAGGAACCCAGGTACCCAGGAACACTGCCCAACCAGTAGCACGAGTTCCTTCGGGTCTGGGCCAGTGTCCTGAGCAGACCTTGGGCTCAAACTCTACAGCCAGTCCCACAATGCCCAGAGGATGCTCCACTCCCAGGCTCTCAAATACGCCCAGGATCCCAGGATCCCAGAGACAGCTGGATTCTGAGGAGTTTTTACACAACCAGGACCACAGGAAGGATAGCTCTAGTCAGATATAGCTAGGGCAGGTAGCACTAGAGATAATGAGATGGCGGGAGGCAAGCTTAACATAAGCAACAGAAATCAAGGTTACTTGGCATCATCAGAAGCCAATTCTCCCACCATACCAAGTCCTGGATACTCCAACACACCTGAAAAGTAAAATTCAGATCTAAAATCACTTCTCATGACGATGACAGATGACAGAGGGCATTAAGAAGGACATAAATAATTTCCCTTAAAGAAACACAGGAGAACACAGGTAAACAGGTAGAAGCCCTTAAAGAGGAAAAACAAAAATCCCTTAAAGAATTACAGGAAAACACAATCAAACAGGTGAAGGAAATGAACAAAACCATCCAAGATCTAAAAATGGAAATAGAAACAATAAAGAAATCACAAAGGGAGACAGCCCTGGAGTTAGAAAACCTAGGAAAGAGATCAGGAGTCATGGGTGCAAGCATCACCAACAGAATACAAGAGATAGAAGAGAGAATCTCAAGATACCATAGAAAACACTGGCACAACAGTGAAAGAAAACACAAAAAGCAAAAAGCTCCTCATCCAAAACATCCAGGAAATTCAGGACACAATGAGAATATGAAACCTAAGGATAATAGGTATAGAAGAGAGCCATTTTAAAGGGCCATTAAATATCTTCAACAAAATTATAGAAGAAAACTTCCCTAACCTAAAGAAAGAGATGCCTATGAACATACAACAAAAATAACAAGGAGTAACAATCACTTTTCTTAATATCTCTTAACATCAATGGACTGACTCAATTCCCAAATAAAAAGACATAGACTAACAGACTGGATATGTAAACAGGACCCAGCATTTTGCTGCATAAATGCACCTCAGTCATAAAGACACACATTACCTCAGATTAAAAGGTTGGAAAACGAGGCAGAGGCAGGCGAATTTCTGAGTTCAAGGCTAACCTGGTCTACAGAGTGAGTTTCAGGATAGCCAGGGCTACACAGAGAAACCCTGTTTCGAAACAAACAAACAAACAAACAAACAAACAAAACAAAAAAGGTTGGGAAACAATTTTCCAAGCAAATGGTTCCAAGAAACAAGCTTGAGTTTCCCAACCTTTTTATCGAATATAATCAACTTTCAACCAAAAGTTGTCAAAAGAGAAAAGGAAGGACACTTCATACTCATCAAAAGAAAAATCTACCAAGAAGAACTCTCAATTCGGAACATCTATGCTCCAAATGCAAGGGCATCCACATTCATAAAAGGAACTTACTAAAGCTCAAACTACACATTGCACCCCACAGAATGATAGTGGTAGACGTCAACGCCCCATCTCAGCAATGGACAGATCATAGAAACAGAAACTAAACAGAGATAGAGTGAAACTTACAGAAGCTATGGACCAAATGGATCTAACAGATATCTATAAAACATTTCATCCTAAAACAAAAGAATATACCTTCTTCACAGCACCTCATGGTACTAAAATTGACCACATAATTGGTCACAGAACAGGCCTCAACAGATACAAGAAGACTGAAATAATCCCATGCACCTTATGCACCCAAGGTCTTCAATAACAACAAAAACAACAGAAAGCCCACATACACATGGAAGCTGAACAATGCTCTACTCAATGAAAACTTGGTCAAGGAAGAAATAAAGAAAGACATTAAAAGCTTTTTAGAATTTATTGAAAATGAAGATACATCATACAAAATCTTATGGGACACAATGAAAGCAATGATAAGAGAAAAACTCATAGCTTTAAGTGCCTCCAAAAAGAAACTAGAGAGAGCTTACACTTGCAGCTTGACAGCACATCTGAAAGCTCTAGAACAAAAAGAAGCAATCCACCCAAGAGGAGTAGAAGGCAAGAAATAATCAAACTCAGGGTTGAAATCAACCAAGTAGAAACAAAAAGAACTATACAAAGAATCAATCAAACCAGGAGCCGGTTCTTAGTGAAAAGGGAGACATAACAATGAAATATACCTTAAAACAATTATTCTGTCTGCTGATTATTAACAGTTGAAAATATTAAAATTATGGTCTATAAACATCATGGAAGTACTATTGAAAATTTTTCTCACTGTGCTTGAAATTAGCATTTTCTTAATGTTTAACTTCAAAGAGTTTTTGCTATTTTGAAATTTTAAAAATATACTTACTGATAAANTAATTTCTCTCCTAGAAACACTGATAATCTTTTTTAAGTAAACTGATTGTTAGACAATGTACAAAGATATATAATGTGTTTTAAATACTCTCTCACTATGTCAGGTGGTATCATATAAGGGCTTCTGAATATATTTCTTAATGATTCATTTTAATATTTTATGCTTTTTACTATGCTTAATTCCCAAAGAATATTTTGTATGCTTTGAAATAATTTAGTATTCAACATTAGATATAGGATCCTCAGTTATGGATAATATTAAATTTCATTAATGATACTTTTAGGGTATGAAGGGATATGAATATAGAAGTTGAACACATTTTTTATGTATTACTTGATTCTCAAAATACTCAATATTATTAATATGTTTGATGTATACAATATATTTAAATAATAAAAATTTATGGAAAAAAGAAATTAATGTTAGAAATATTAAAAAACAAAAAGGCAAAAAAGTCCAACTCTATAAGCTTTAAAAACATCAGAAAATCTAAATCACTCATAAAAGTCCAACATATCCACAAATCCACAGAATGTTTATAGAAGTCATTGAAGAGAATGAAAATACACATGGAAAGAGAAAAAAGAAGTGTTCATGTCACACATAACCCTAGATGCACCACCCTTCTGAGCAAAGCACACAATAAACTGAGAGAGTCCAGTGGTCACCAGGCAGCCTAGGCCTGACTACTTCTGCCCCTAGGGAGGTAAGTCTGGTCCACTCACCTTTGAAGGTGTGAGCTGGGGAGGGGAGGGATTAAGTCACCTCCTTTATACTCTAACCAATTCAAGTTACTGATGGGTTATGCTGCTACCACAGAATTCAGTTACAAAGTCCTCACACATTTAAAACTTAAGAAACAAAGCGAAATGGTAATACAAAATAGTTTTCCTGTGAAAAATTTCCAGAAAACACCAACAATAAGAGCAACACTAACTAAATGGACCTAGTATGGTGTATACACACATATATGTATTTATATGCAATAAATATAACAAAAATTACAGAATAAGAGGTTATGAACTCAGAATAAGAGAGGGTCCAGGAGTTGAGGGAGTTACAGCAAGAGATGGAAATAACATAAACCATTACTTGCGTGAAAAGCTATAAAAATATTCAAAAAGTTTAAATAGAAAAGACAATCTTGAACGCCTTGATTTAACTTACTTTAGCTATTTTAACTGTTATGGGCAGAAATACAACCTTATTTGGCCTTCTTGATATTTCAAGTTTAAACTCACTCTGTCTGTTTCTCTCTCTCTCTCTCTCTCTCTCTCTCTCTCTCTCTCTCTCTCTCTCTCTCTCTCTCACACACACACACACAGAGGGGGGGGGAGGGAGGGTCAGTTAGTTCTAAGAAAATTGCCATTCTGAGCAGGTTAATAATTACTAAAAATAACCATTAAAAAAAAATGAGGAGAAGAAACAATCACTCTCCAACAGCCTGTCATTAAAAGATGGCTGAGCTGGCTAAGGCCCTTGTTGCCAAGTCTGATGACCCGAGGGAACCAATTCCCATAAGTTGCCTCTGACCTCCTCCACACATAAATGATGGCACCCCTCCCTACTATAAATAAATAAAATGTAATTTAAAAAAAAGGCTAAAGTGCTCACTAGGAGATGATGTAATCCCTTCAGTAAGTAAAACGATAGGAGTTTCACAGACATACCAGTGCTGCTCGGAAACTTTTGTCACATATTCTAACAGCTACTATGTACGTTACATTTTCACACTGAATAAGTAGGAAACAAATTTTTAAACAATCCGAAAAGGAAACCAAACTAAAATTACATGGAAATAGGGCTCTGTATCTGAGACAAGTTTGGCTTAGTCGTTCATTCTCTGGGAGTCACTGAGTAAAACTGAAGATTACTATGTAGTTCATATGTGTCTCTCCTTGGCATGATGAAAGTATTCAGAAGCATGCCTGTAATCCCCAGCACATAGGTGGTGGAGGCAGCCCAATCAGAAGTTCATACCAGGTACACAGTATGTTCAAGGCCACCCAGGCTACCTAACAGCTTGTCTTTAAAAAAATAAAATACAGTGTATCTAAGAACTGTGTTCTTTAAGGAACTGTGTAATTCCTGGGACTGTGTTCAATAAGGAAATATGGGAACTAAAAAAGCTAACACTCAAGATACCAAAGTACTAGGATAATAAATGTTGGCAGACAACATACAAATATACAATTATAGATAATTGCACTACTTTTTAAACAGTTCTCTTCTCTCCTCACCCGGAGGCAAATGTCAAGTAAAATGTAAACTGTTTGCAATAATTCCCTCTCAGTCATAAGCATGGCAACAGTTCTCTCAAACATAACAGCTGTAACCTCTTCTGTCAGGTCAGTCTGAGCTAGAGCAGGTGACACTGAACAATGGCTACTAAAAGGCAATGCTAAATACCCCTGATCTTTATAGCTCCACGCACAAACTCTGGACAGGCTGAAAACAACAAACAAAACAAACTCACTCATGTAGCGGAACGTCTCTTCAGCGAGGACTGGGGAGAGGGTCTCGGACGCATCCTGCTGCTGGTGGGATGACTGTGCCCAGTCTTGGTTTTCACAGAGAAAGAGGGAGTCTACTCTTAGCTTATACTGTGGCAGCTGTTCTTCTAGCAAGTTCACCAGCTCGACTTCAGGGAGATCCTCGTTGGAGCAGACATCTAAGAAGGAAGAGTCCCTTTAAGTGAATCTAGTATGTTCCACCTATCAAGCTGTAGTGAAATTAGTTCTTTGAAAGTAGGCAACCAGATAAATGTTGGACAAGATCATTTTTCCCCTGATTTTTTTATTAATATAGTCTAGTATCTCAGTTTGCTTTTTATATTGCTCTGAAAAGAGAACTTATAAGGTAAAAATCATATTAATAATTTAAATTATATGCTGCCAAGATATATTGCTTATTGAATATAAGCATGTTTTTGAATTTTAAAATGAATCAGAATATGATTCTTATTTACTTCTTTTTAGTACTATTTCAATCTATTTCAGTTTATACATTTGGGGTTAGGGAAGGGAACAAGAAAACCAGAGGAAAACAGTCAACTCATAAGGGATAGAAAGTATATCGTCTTTCATAATAAAATTTGGACTTTGTGAGAGGACTCTTCAAAATCTGGAAACATTACATCTTAGTGTATTTTCACAGCATGTAGACACAGGAGGATATTAACGTTTACTAAGCACTGGAAGCGGAATACATATTTTATCATCTTTACTCTGAAGATGGATATACGTAAAGTACTAAGTATGTAAGAAATATGAAATTGGAGCCCTTGCATTTGGTGTGATGCATTGGAAAGATCCCCCGGCCTATAAGTCAGCGCCTGTTTGAGTTTCCTGCGTGAGCTCTGTACATTCCATGGGACCCCGAGGAGGCCATCTGACTTCTAGCCTCCATTTTTCCAACTGAGGATGACTAGAGGTACTTGACCTCCATGGCAGTTGTGAGAACAAAGTGATAATCCATGAAAAATACTTTTATCTTGAGATAATGCCTGGCTCTGGTAGAGACACCGCCTAGAAGGGAATTTCCTGTCTCTTTCACCTCTCACCTCCTCTTTGAAGTTGCTCCTGCATGGTGCGTGACAAGAGCTTTGCCACTGAGCCCTTTCCCTGGCCCTGCTCTTTATTACTGTTTTACTACTGTGTCTTTAGACCTTGTGGTGGCCAGTGTTAATCGTCAACTTGAAGAGTCTACAGTCACCTGGGAGACAGGCCTCTGGAAGTGTCCTGCAGTGGTTCCTGCACAGATTCTCACACATTATCTTTGACACACCATGCATAACTCTATCCAGAGCCTATGTTCTCCAGGTGCTGCCCACTGTCCTGTGTGTCAGACTTCATATTTGAAAGTATATGGGCTCTGGCATCAAATTTAGTTTCTAAATCTGACTCCCCCTAGCATTCCTGATGGGATCTTTGATACATGACTCATCTCGCCTGAGCTCTATTCCTCACACATTTGCAAAATGAAAAGCATCATCTATTACACCCGGGGCTGTGCTTGCCACAGAGTAGATACCCACTGAATACCGCTGATGTCTCTTATACACTGGCTCTAAACACAGTTGGGGCTTTCTTATGTGTCTGCCCCAGCTTCATGTTTATGATATTACCAAGCATTTAACACCTTCCAAATTAAGTGTTTACAAAGAAGAGGTATCTCTTTTAGCACAACTAAAATACTAGGGCTTAAAATAGAGGAAGTAGAGGATGACATACCCACCCTCCTACAGCCGGAGACCTGGCAGTGCTCTGTGGGTAGTATAAAGAAACATGCTCTAACTGGCAAAGAACAAGTTTAAGAACACATACCTTGAAAAATCACATTTCTATTAGTTGGCCTGAACTTACAAAGGACAATTTAGAAAGTTTAATACAAAGGCTGGCACTATCACACATCTCCATTCATCCAGAAGATAAGCGGTGGCTTCATAACCACAGAGGAGATGTGGTCCATTTAAGCCTTAATCTAAGGAACCCACAAACCTGACAGAGCTATTACAGAGAACCCTGAGAATGTATTCACAGCTGTGACTATGTCCATTCTGCTCGCTGCACACACGTTACAGACTGCCATTCTAGTCCTCCCAGAAAGACACTGACTACAAACACATGCAGACAGGGTGCTGCAGGAGCCGATGGCAGTGAAGATCCCGAGCAAACCATCACTGCTGACGTCCCTCCCACTCACTCCCTTCCAGGCACACTGCCTCCACTTAGGTCCAGGGCCTCTCTTTGGTTTTCTTAAATACGACTTCAGAACCGGCTGCCCTGAACACACTCAAATCATCCTCTAAACTGTACTCCTGTGACTCTCCAGAATAAAACACACACACACACACACACACACACACACACACACACACACACACACAGCTCTACTTCACTGAATAGCTGAGGCAATCAAGCTAATTCTAGAATCTTTATTCTAGAATTATTCATACTAAAGTATGAATCCATGTAAAGAAGATGAGACATAGTCCTGGAATAAGATCCTTATCACCAGATGATTTCTCAACACAAAATTAAACTAAGGAAAATCACTTATATAGAATATATCAAGATCACATAATTCAATACAATTTCACATTTTTTGCAAGAATTTGTAAATGGCCAATAACTGCACATGAAAGCACACTCCATGTCATTAGTCATCAAGGAAACTTAAGTCCCCAAAGAAGCTGCAGTGCAGATTACAGAAATGGTTCATAGCAATGGACTGACCTTATCAAGTGATCATGATGTGGAGCAGCAGCCAGCAGGGCAGAACCTGCAGCCTTTGCTGGTCTTAAAGACAAGTTTGATCAGAACATGATCATACTCATTCTTTCATGGTTAATCTATGACTGCTTTTCTGCTGTAACAGCAAAGAAGGTTAAAAAAATTTTTTTTAAAGCACAAATAAAAAAATCTTGTGGGCATGGTGGCACATGCTTTTTTTGTTGTTTGTTTTTTCGAGACAGGGTTTCTCTGTGTAGCTCTGGGTGTCCTGGAACTCACTCTGTAGACCAGGCTGGCCTCGAACTCAGAAATCTGCCTGCCTCTGCCTCCCAAGTGCTGGGATTAAAGGCACGTGCCGACACATGCTTTTAATTCCAGCAATTAGGAAGCCAAGACAGGAAGATCTCTGTGAGTTCAAGGGGTATACAGAGAAGTACTATCTGGAAAAACCAAAGAAAGAAGAGAAAGAGAGAGAGAGACAAGACAGACAGACAGACAAAAAACTGTAGTGATATAGTATAGTACAGCCTGAGTGAAATGTTTCAACAAAGCCTTTGCTATGTTTGGGTCAATCAGTAGATATGTTTGGGTTAATCAGTAGAGGCTGAGAAATTGTTTTGAGATTGTTTGAATCTTGAAGAAATGTTGTCTCTCTAGAGAATCTATACTTGGTGCTACGTGAGTGTGTGCAGCTAGAACCAACCTTGGTCCTAAGGCACTCCAGGCAAACCTGTGGTTCTTACTTTGTTTATGGCTAGCCATGGACTGAGATCTGTGTGCGTTGTCTGCTCTCAGGAACAGCAAGGGCAAGATAACTTTGGTAGCTGGGACTTTTCCCAGCCTCAAGTAACCTTGTATAATGTTTGAATAAAGTAACTAGAGTGAGCTGCCTGGGTGTCAGTCTTTTCCAAGAAGGCCGAACCCCTCTGCTCCTTTGAAAAATGAAGTCTGGTCCTTATGGCAGCACAGCAAGTTCTCTTATGTTCTTTTATTTTTATTTTAAAAATTATGTATTCTTGCAGAATCAAGGGCCTACAACTTTGTCTTCATACCCTTCCAAATCCATAGGTCAGTGAGCTAGCTTACAAGTCCTGCTACAGAGGTTTGGTGGATATATGGGAGGCAGGCACAAAGAACTGCACAGAAGGCAGACGTTGCTCATGTGAGAGGAGACAAGGATGAACTTATTTAAGTCACTCTGTCTCGGGGCCACCGGGCTGCAAAGGGAGGCTGGGGTTTCATCACGGCAGGTCATGTAGATCAGACTGAGGAATTTGCACTTTTTCCTGTAGGAAATAACACTTCAACATTATCAAAATGAACTCACCAGTGATGCTCTCCGAGTCTCTATGATTGCTACTCATGAGGTTTGCTTCACCTGTTCGTGATTTGAAAATGGCATTCTGGGATTGACTCATGCAGAATCCTTTCCTGCTTTGGTTGAAAGGGGCAGCTTTCGTATGAATCACAGTGAAGGAAATCCATTAAGCCATTTGGTAAAGAAATGGGCGTGGTCATATGGATATTTTCTTTAGGACAGATTTTCTGTGATGAGTCAGGTGACATCTGCAGCTGTAAGTGCTCTCATGTGGTTACCAATCCTGGACAGTCATGGCCTAAAACAAAGAACAGAGAGGGTAGACAGAATTCAGCATGCACTTTAATAATAAGACTCTAATCACCTGCCATTAAGAACGTTTTTCTGCCGGGGAGAGGGCGGCCTGCAGAAGCCACACAGCTTCTGGGAAAGATCCCATTTCTGGCTCTAGTCATCCGGCACCTTTCCCGCCCGAGGAGGGGTGTCCGCCTGGGAGGAGTCTCAAGGCCTGAGCTGGCAGGAGAGCCATCTTTGCTCCAGTTCGCTTAGGCTCCAGTCTGCAGTCTGCGCTGGCCAGAGTGTGGACC
>NC_034594.1:38081723-38085748 GCF_900095145.1 Mus pahari
AAAATAATAATAATAATAATAATAATAATAATAATAATAAATAAAATTTATATTCCAAAACAAAACAAACAAAAAAAAACGTTTTTCTAAGATATACATAACAATGTGAGTCAACCTCAATGCAATTAGGTTGGGTCAAAAAAAGAAAGAAAAGAAAAAAAATCAGGTCATGGTTTATGATTGCATTTTTATAAGACTTCTAGGAAACAACGTGCCACCACCAATATATCTACAGTGCCAAAGAGCAGACAACTGGTGGCTGGGTTAGGGAAGGACTTGGGCACAGGAGAAGAGTTTGGGAACGAAACATGTAGCCCTAGTGATGGTTTCAAACATGCATGAATGGTGCCAAGTATAATCCAATTCCACAGATGAAATATGATGTCAGTCCATGCTACATTTCAAAATGGCTCTACATTTTTATAGAAAATCAACTCTTTACTACAGTGCCCTATCATGGAGAACTGACATACAGTGCTGCAGGGCACAGGCCTGGAGGCACACGCATGCCAGGCCTTCATGCTGTATGTGGAACACTGAAACACTCTTTGAAGGCAAACTGTAATGGTGGAACCATGTACACGACAACCCAAAAGCAAATAATCTAATAACTTAAGAATTGTAGATAATAACCAATAAAAGAGACAAAATGGATTAAGTTGTTCAGTTCTGGCCACTGCTGGCATTTGGGACATTTGTGTGGTCCACACTGAGTGAACCTTGACAACACTTGCCCTGTCCTGACTAGATGCTAGCAGAACCTCCTTTCTAGGCCTTCTCCTAGATGCAACAGGCAAAATGTCTCCAGACACTGCCAGATGTCCCTGGAGGCAAAACTACTCCTGGTGGAGAACCACTGATAAAAAGGAAACTCAACATCACTCAAAATACTTATCTGCTAGACCATGAAACTTAGCTAAGCTTTACTCACTATTGGATAGATAGGGCCTAGAGAAAAGGCTGATTCAAAGCTCTACTGATAACAGTGTAAATTGCTATAAGGTTTTAGAATGGCTTTTCTAATGTCTACCAAGCTTTAGATGCACAGGAACTGCAATTCAACAATTCTACCAACAGAATTTATACAATGTAGATGTTCACTTAGCATGCCCAGACATAGGGACAAGAATACCCACACAGTACTGACTTAAGTTTTTTTCTCAGAAACACACATACAAGTGGAATGATATGTTTCCATAATGCCTACATGTAATGCATAATGTTTTAGTAGTTTAGTAATGTGCATGAAAGGAGTCAGAATCCAGTCCAGGAACATGTGATCCTAGCACTCAGGAGGCTGAGGCAAAGGACAGTGAGTTGGAGGACAGCTTGGGCTACAGAAAAAGTTTCAGGTGAGCCTAGTCAACTTAATGTGACCTAGTTTCAAAAACGATCGAAGAACCAGGCATGGTGGCACATTCCTTTACTCCCAGCACTTGGAAGGCCAGAGGCAGGTGGATTTCTGAGAATCTGAAGTCAGACAGTACTATATAGTAAGACCTCATAAAGAAACATCAAAACATAATAAACAAAGGTTGCAATGCAATGCATTATATGTGTGTGTGTGTGTGTGTGTGTGTGTGTGTGTGTGTATGTATATGTACATATATGCCCACTTAAAGAACAACAGAAAGCAGGAACTTATTCAGCTGGGTGTGGTAGTGCACACTGCAATCTCAGCCCTAAATGGGGAGAGGCAGGAGAACTGTGAATTCAAGGCTCCTGGGAGAGATGGGAGTGGAAGGAAGGGGGTGTTCAGTGCTAACTAGATGCTTTGCTCTGCATAAAGACATCTGTGGAGCAGTCATAGCTGCTTCTGTGAGGGCTAGTGCATCTTCATGAAACTGTGTCTCATGTCTAAGTAGAGATCACAGAAACAGTCAGTGAAGAACAGAGACACTATTAGAAACACGAGGGATGCAAGTCTCCGAGACAAAGTGAGCGACAGGATTAGAGGAGTCAAAGAGGAAATTAGAGAGGCTTAAGAATTAATAGTGACCTTTTGGAGGACAATGTAATTCAACAGTTAGACCTCAAACCAGGCTGGTAAACAAATTACCAAGTAAGAGAGGAGTTTAGTGAATACAGACCAGAATTTCCCATTTCCTAGACTTTCAGATTTCCACAAGTTGGCACACTTTAAAAATTTCTGTGGCCCCTGGCACAGGGTTTCCACTTCTGACCATTTCTATCACCCTCCTTTCCTTTTGAGATTTTATTTTACTTAATGAATGTAAGTGTTTGCCTGTGGAAGATGGCACCTGATCTCCCTGGAACTGGAATTATCACAGCTGCGAGCTGCCATGCAGTGCTGGGAACTGAACTCAGATTCTCTGGAAGAGCAGCCAGTGCTACTGACTGCTGAGCCATCTCTCCAATCCCATTCATTCTGTAACTTCTTAAAACTTTTTATAAAAACACAAACCAAAAAACAAAATAAGCAACAGTCCTTTTCCTGCAAAAAGCTTGCTCACATAACAAAAATTCAATTTTTCTATAATTGAATGCTGATAATTTTAATAAATACTTAACATTTCTTTTACATGGACAACTATTTTACTGGAATAAGTTTGAAATTTAGTAATGTGGATTAACCAGTGCAACACTAAGCAAAGCTCACAATATTTGTTAGGTACCATGATTCTCGTCATCAAAGATCATTTTCAAGTTCTTTTTTTTTTTTTTTTAAAGATTTATTTATTTATTATATGTAAGTACACTGTAGCTGTCTTCAGACACTCCAGAAGAGGGCATCAGATCTTGTTATGGATGGTTGTGAGCCATCATGTGGTTGCTGGGATTTGAACTCCGGACCTTTGGAAGAGCAGTCGGGTGCTCTTACCCACTGAGCCATCTCACCAGCCCCCCCCATTTTCAAGTTCTAAGGGCTCTCTACTATATACACTTGGGTTTCCCCATAATATCTTGCTATTCAGAATTGTGATTCCCAAACCAACCACCACACAGGGAACAGAAATGAATTTGGATGAAACCAATAAAGAGTCACCTCCTGAACCAGAGAGGAAGAAGAAAGAAGCCTTCTCTGGGTATAACACATCTAGGAACATAGATGAAATGTTAATGACGCTCTGTCAACATCTGTGACTTTTCTATGTTGTCATGAACATAAAGTTTATCATGTCAGATAAACTTTTTAATCAATCTCTTTTGAAGTTAAAAAAGCCCCAAACCTAGACTTGAAATAGAGTTAGAATCTAGGGGCACAGGAGGTAACTCAGTCACTGGCAGCCTGCTATGCAAGCCTGAGGAGGAGGCCCATCAGAAAGCCTGGCATAGTGGTGCGTGCTTATAATCCCAATGTCAGGACGGCAAACCAAGCTGGATCCCTGGCACTTCACAAGCAACTGGCCTAGTCCACAGGGTGAGTGAGTTCTAGGCCAGTGAGAAACTGACTCAAAAAAGGTGATCAGCTCCTGAGGAACACCCTCTGTCCCCCTGCAGGCACAGGAACCTGCACACCAGTGAACACAACATATACACAAAGAATCTAGTGATGCACTTTAAAAGCTAGAAGGGCAGTGCAGATGTAAGAATGACCTTGTCATTAGGCAGCTCATCTGGTGTGTGGCCAGCAAACTACTACCAACATCCATACATTGCAGTGTGTGAGCTAAGAATAGCTTTTACTTTTAAATGACTGGAAGGAAAAAACCCTATACGATGTAAAAACAAGACAATTTAATTTTCAGTGTGTATAAATGAATACTGCCCATTGACTGCATTCATACTCCCTGACAGCTTAGAAACCGTAGTAATTGTGCCATTGACTGTACATACACAGCTAGCAAGATATTACGCGCTCTCTCCCCCCCCTCACACACACACACACACACACACACACACACACACACATGCACACACACACAATTTGATACCTGACAGGAAAAGCTTCCTAACCCTTGATCAATATTAAAATAATTCAGTCATCAAAATACTATTATGTAAAACTAAGGTTTCCAAGATCAACTTCTGAAAGCTAGGTTTCCTTTTTTTTTTTTTTTTTT
>NC_034594.1:38085773-38123173 GCF_900095145.1 Mus pahari
TCCTGGAACTCACTTTGTAGACCAGGCTGGCCTCGAACTCAGAAATCCGCCTGCCTCTGCCTCCCGAGTGCTGGGATTAAAGGCGTGCACCACCACACCTGGCTCCCATATTGCTTTTTTTATATTTATACATATCACTTAAGAATACAAAAGTTTATATACAGGTTTTGATCATGGGTTGCAGACCTGTGTTGTAGAGATTACTGTTTAACTCTGGAGTTTGTGGGTGATTTGTTCTCAACACTTGCATAAAAGCATAAATAAAACTGGAATGAACACAGAACTAAGCCCAGGGTGAGAGTCATGCAGAAAGAATGCAGCCCTCCAGCATGATCCGGGAGCCTGCACATGGCACACCAGGTCAGGGGTGACTTAGCAATGCAGCATTTTCCTGGGAACTCAGCAGAACTCACCCCAGTTTAACTTCTTAGCCAGGGCAGTTCAGCGTGGCAGCAGTGACTACAGTACTGTTTACATATCTTCATGTTAGAGCCGGGATTTTACTCTGAGTTCCTGTGATTCTGACCTTGTGCTCATTACTTAGTATTTCTGAATCTTATTTTAATTTTTTTTTTTTTTTTGCCAAGATGGGGGTATTTACAAATAAGTGGGATCAGATATAAAGACCAAATACAAAATAAAAATCCCTAGTTGGGCAACTGAGACACAGCAGACACTCCAATGCTCACTGTCTCTAGCTTTTCTCTATCCCTTAAGCCTGAGGAAAGTGTCTATCTCTGAAGGTCCTGCACGTCTGCACACAGAACTGGTCCACCTGAAGATCGGCTGAGTAATCTTCCATCGGAAAGAGGCAAGGACCAAGAGGATCCAACAAATGACCTAAGGCTGGCCACTGGGGATTATCACTAGAGTTCATTCCCCACGGACTTGCAGGAAGCTTGTTTGTAATGGCAAATCTTACAAGTCCATATCATGCCAGCCAACTGCAAAAGCACTCCCTGATGCTCTAACTTAATGCTTAACCACCATCAACACGTGACCTTCCAGTTGTGGAGGTCAGAGGCAGGAACCAGCTCCACTGCTTGGTACCAACGTGTCACTAAGCCATGCTCCAGTGAAAAGCTTAGTCCCTTGCTTTCTAGCTGCTGCAGCTGCTTCTCTTGGCTATGGGCCTCTTCTACTATCCTGAAAGCCAGCAGCATGGCCTCCTGGAGCCTCCTCCTCTGCTTCTATTGTCACACTACTGGCTGTTTTTCCTTATAAGGAACATATAATCAATGTTTAAGCCCAACTGGATAACCCAGGATAAACTTCTCAAGATCGAGACTTCAAAGTCCCTCTGTCTCAGGTAACATTCACAGGTTCCAAGAACTTAGATCTTGATGGCTGTGACTCAGGTGGCCACAGTGGCTCAGAATACAAACCCCAGTGCCAATACTTACTGGTTGTATGACCTGTCCTCTCTTCCCTCATGCGTCCCCAAGGGGTAGAACTCAGATGACAGGCTTGGGGAGGGGAGCATGCATTCTTTCCAGCTAAGCCATCTCACAGCCCAGGAATTCTGCACAAACTACTTTACCGTGTTTCTTCATCTGTGAAATGGGCTTAATAACAGGATCGACTTCCCAGGCTTTGCAATGAGGATTAAGGGAGTTATGAGAGCAGCAGCCTCAGAGGGTCACTGGGGCAGTCCCACAGCAGCTGCAGATGGTATGCTATTACTGTTTCCACCACCACCAATGGAACAACAGAGGCTTACCATCCATGGCTCAATGGCATCTCTCTCAACATTAGAGGTCATGCTTCCTAGCCGTTCCTCTGACAGTGAATTGGTCTGGGGACAACCATTTTTTTCCTTCCATCTCTGAGGAACAGGAAGCATAGTCCAGAGTCCCAACTCGCAGAAACTGAATTCTGGGAAACACTAACAGCGCCTCCTTTAGCTGCACAGTTCTATGTTCTCCCTGTGGCACTGTCTTTGTTTGGTGGCTCTTTATTTAATCTTTTTAGAAATAACTGCAACTGATTTTTTTCTACAAGCTAACAAGTCAAGTATGTCACATTTAACAAGAAACAGACCTCTGTAAACCAGACACATTTAGGAGAAAATCAAGTAAAAGAACCCACTAAATTGTTTAAAGAAGAACAGGACTCAAAATGAACCACCAAAACATGTCACTGTCATTGCTGGGAGAACACATTATGACTAAGAACTGAGTTAGCTCAGCCACAGAATTCAATGGCCGACAGAGAGAACCTAAATATAGGCACTGTGCCTAAAAAAAAAAAAAAAAAAAAAAAAAAAAAAAAAAAAAAAAACCAAGTAGATACTTCCTTAAAACAGGATACTTTGGACAAAACAGCCCCATGGAAAAGACTAGAAACTCAGTAAAAATCCACCTTATGAGAAGGCAGAGCCTGGAATCACAGCAAATGCAGTTTTAATAAAGCATATTAAAAATATATCTTAAATTTATATTTATAAACAATGCTTTGGGGATTAATTAGAAACTCATGTTGGCTGCTAAGTTGCATGTAAAAGTGGGAACAATACCAATCACTGACCTGCAACAGCTCCTCAGGCAGAGGTAAACTAAGCTGGACCACAGATAAGCTTTTAAAAATGAAATAAATTTATCTTACTTCTAAATGAAATAATTAACTTTTGACCAAGACTAACTGGTTATACCATATCTGGCCATACTTAGGGCAAATTTACCAAAACTTCACCAGGATTGTCATGACTTTAGTGCTATAAAGGCATGGGGAGTGTCAACCCCCAAATTGAAGGGAACCAGTGAGCAGAAGACATCTTGAAGGTGGAGAACGCATACTGCACCCAGCAGTGAGGTAGCAGCGAATGGGCTACGCCCAGCACAGCTGTTCTAGCAGCTATCTGTCCATATTCCCGTTTCCTACTTTCAATTTAGCGGCCAGTAGTGTTTTCATAATATGACATCTATGGAAGCAGCTTCCGATTATAGACAGACTGGACCCCAAAGGCTGTTGAATCCATGACTTAAGCATCCCAAACCATGAACAAGATTCAGGCTCCTACAGGATATGTTTTGGGCTTATTTGTCTGTTAACATCAACATCTGCTGCGGTAGGTAACCCCTCCCTGCCACAATCTCCACCACCAGAAGGGAGGTAACCTCTGGCAAGGAAGGAGCCCACACCAGAGCATCACCTCAAGATAAGAAAGGCTCGAGCCCAGGGTGCCGTCTGCAGTTTTGATAAGTTTCCACAGATGCCCTCTGCCATCCCCTATGCACACTTAGCCCTTAAGCTCTTACATCCTAAGCTTGGCCTGAATTACCCTCTGAGGAGGCAATTGCTGTTAGGAGTGGTCCTCTGCCCATACCACATCAGATCATTCTGTTTCTTCACTCCTGGCTGCTGACCATTAATGGCAGGCCTCTATCTTCAATCACCACAGAACTGTCCTTCATTATCTCTATTCTGTAGCAACATGTGTGAACTGATACTTTAATTTTGTATGCTAGTCCTACACGAATCCATGAATCTGTTGTTGTCACTGCTTTTAAGGTAAAGGGAAACTTGTAATATTTATATACTTTTTGAAACAAGGTCTTACGTAGCTCAGGCTGGTTTTAAACTTGCTATATAGCTGAGGATGATCCTGGATTTCTGATCCTCCTGCCTCCAGCTCTTGAACGAAGGGATGACAGATTCATGCCACCCTGCCTAATTCACTCAGCGCTGGGGTTGCCCCCCTGCCTTCCTTAATACACGCCCATCAGGCACTCTACAATGCATCTTCACTCAAAACCCAGTTACAAGTTATAAGGAGTGTCTCTGCTTCAGAAAATTTGTAAGAAAGTTAATCTACAAGGCCAGGACAAGACTTCCTGTCCCGCCCACTGCAGCATGTAAGTGTGCTTGCCACACACTTAAGAAACTTGGAGAAGTTTGGCCTGGTACTTCCTAAACAAAGATATGTGCATTATCTGTAGTTTTGAAGCTGTCCAGTTCAAACTACCCAAGTAGCAATGGATACTGTTTCTCTGTGTTTTGTTCAACAAATGAAATGGGAAGAAAATAGGAGACTGCTGATAGGTATCTGTGATTCAAGACCTTAGGATGACTCCATGATTCCATCCTAAATACAGTGGAAAGGTCTAAAAAGCAACAAAGAAGCAGGCTTTGCAGGCAAGGTACCTGAGCAGCTCACTCACAGAAAAGAGGCTGTCTGTGGTCACTTTCATGTCCACTAGGGGAAAACCCAAAGCAAAGGCTAGTAGGAACTCTTTCTCAAAACAGCAAAGTGTGGTCCTTACCGGATATTTAAATATTGTATTTTATCCATCTTGAAAATTCAAATTCCAGGTGTGTTGAGCACTAAATATTGCATTTAATAGAGATTACTACTGCCTTTGGATTTTATTTTTTATACTATGAACTCTTAATATCATAAAAGTCAAGCATGTTAGTGCATGTACATATTGGTATTCAAAGTTGAAAGTGAGAAACATTAAATACAGTCCCTCTTTATCTGTATGGGACCATGAGATAAGCTCACCACCATTATAGTTAGGAACCACGAGACAGTCCACACAACACAGCTCACTGTCATTGTAGTTAGGAACCATGAGACAGTCCACACTACACAGCTCACTGTCATTGTAGTTAGGGACCATGAGACAGTCCACACAACACAACTTACTGTCACAACTTAATTTATAAGGAATGGACACTGAAAAATAATTATATTTGGTTAATTTAATCTCACTGTGTTTCAACTACCTCAATGTGGAAATAGCAACAGTACTTACCCCTTATGGGATTATTATGTGCATTAAATAAGTTAATATTTGTAAAACATATGTAACAGTATTTAATACATAGTAACTGCCATCTATTTAATATGTCAAATTATTATTGTTTGTGTGTATGTGAGTGTGAGAGTGTGTATGTGTATATGCAGTGAACATGCAGAAGTTAAAGACCAGCTAGAGTTAGTTTTTTCCTTTCACTGTGAATTCTGGGGATCAAAGCCAGATCATAGGCTGGAGAATCAAGTTCCTTTACCAGCTAAGGCATCTTCTGGCCCAATTAGGTTTTAAATAAATCTAGTGTAAACTTAAGTACTCAGGAGGTAGAAACATAAATTGGAGACAAACCATTCCTGGCACCTGGTTGTCTGGACAAAGATGCATAACTCAGAGCAGTGTCTCTCCATCTACCCTGTTAAGAGCCCTTCTCAAACACACACCCCTTTTACAGTAGCCTGCTATGCAGTCTCTGCAGCTGCCACTAGCCATAATGTAGGGGCTCAAAGAAGAACCACAAGGGTCTGTAACTAGTGCTCTAAAAGAGCTTCTTATATAAAATTCTTTCCCAATAAAAAGCTCACCACAGAATCCAGACTGGTGCAGCCATTCAAAGACCATCAGGAGTGACTTGGCATCCTTACACCAAGAGCTTCTGCCCCTAGGCTTATTATCTACTCCAAAGAACTGTGATGTCACCTACATAGAGAGAGACATGTCTGCAGGTTGTTTCCTGCAGCACTGTTCATGACAGGAAGGCAAAGCCTACTCTTCAAAGTGCAAGTAAAATGGGGTAGAGACACACTGTAGGGCAACATGCACTAGAACCAAAGGCTAACTGAATAAAGCAACAATCAATTCCACTTATATGTATGAAATATTTTCCATATTTAGTTTGCACACTCAGTATGTATAAATATATTGAAATGTTTACCTTTAATGTGAGGAAAATGAAACTCTGACGGTTATAAGTTAAAAAAGAAGTATTAAAAACCCATGAAATGTTTAAAGCCCACTGCTCTTCTGGCAGTGAACCATATAATTACATTGCATGTAATTACTGTTACATCCCTTCCATTCATAAAGGCTAAGCTTGTTCCTGGACACACCAACATGCACACACAGTTCTGCAATGTGAACTCTGTGGCACACTTCCTGGCACATTTCTCAAAAAGTCATCACGTTTCCTGATGTGACATAACTGCTCCTCAGCGGGCGGGGCGGGTGTCTCAGGAGCTCTGGGCTTGGCTGCCTAGGGAGTGCTTTAATGCAGCGTTTGCCAGGTTTAGGTTGAACATGCTAAGGGGTTAAGAATGAAGCATAATAAAGTGTATTCCTCTATTTCATCTGCCGAAATTGGCTACCAACTGTACTGTGCATTTCTGTTCAGTTATTTTACCTTTCCAACACAAAAAGAAAACATGTACATATTCAAATATGTACTTTTGTTTCTCACTATAAATACAATAAGTTCATTTAAAAATTTAAGACAGCATACAAAGAATCAAATGAAAATTATTCATGTTTCACCATCATTCTCAAGATAAAATGTTTAGCTGCTAGAGAAATATTTATCTTTTTTCCATGTTAACCTAGACATTGTATTCACAAGTATCCGGTATTTAGAATACTTAATTATATAATCAACAATTATTTCCATTGGTGATCTCTAAACAATTAGCAGTTATTAATTCACTTTAAAAAGAGTCTGTAGCAAGACTCAGCAAACATTTCCTGTAGAGTCAGGTACCGAAAGCTTTCGAGAAGCCATAGACCATTTGTTGTATAAGATTGTTGTTCTCTTTTGCTAATTCTTTAAAAAACAAACAAAACAAAACAAACAAACAAAAACCCCTAAATCTTCATTTATGAGATGAGCTAACTCCGACTCAAGCTCTTCCTGGCTGCCTTCGGATGTAGAACCAAAGCCATGGCATGTCTGCACACAGATTAGAAGGCCACAAGGATACCACCCCAACACATCACAAGGACGAAAACTGAGGAAGCCACGCTTTTTTTTTTTTTTTTTAAGATTTATTTATTATTATTATATCTAAGTACACTGTAGCTGTCTTCAGATGAACCAGAAGAGGGTGTCAGATCTCATTATGGATGGTTGTGAGCCACCATGTGGTTGCTGGGATTCAGGACCTTTGGAAGAGCACTCAGTGCTCTTAACCACTAAGCCATCTCTCTAGCCCAAGCCACGCTTTTAAAACTACACTTCTCAACAGGAATTTCATTTGATGCTTGACGTCACAGAGTCAAGGACAAGGGGTTATATTAAAATGCTTAAAACAACCAGATGTGGTGGCACATGCCTGTAATTCCAGCACTCAGGAGGCAGAGGTGACAGGAGGGGGAGGGGCTGGAGGAAGATACTAAAACAGACTTGCCTGCTATTTATACTTTAGATTCATGCCTTTCTTCCCTCTATCTCCTCAGTCTCACTGTCATGAATGGTTAGCAACATGACCATCCAGTACTTTTGGTAGTCAAGTCATTTGGGGATAGTCATATGATAGCTTATTCAAAGGAAATGGGATGGAAAACAATGTTAAATATAGACTTCAAATGAGCAAACTAATGTTGCATTCAGCAAACAGTGGTGCATTCTTTTTTCAAGAAAAACAATTTGATGTTTAAATTCTATCCTGTTAAATAGGCATTATCTTCTCTGTGCCACTTGGCAAAAGAGTTACATATGGCATATAATATAAAAGTTACATTTTAATCAAAGTTTTTCAAGATAGGTTTCTTACAAGTTTAATATGCAATATTTAAATAGCTGTAAGATTTTAACTGAAAAAGTTGTTACTTTTAAAAGCAACTTTTATCATTAAATTTTACTAAGTCCACACTGTCTACTGCTAAATCATAAAACTTCGCTCAGGAGAAAGTAGTTGGGAAATGTTTAGCAAGTGCCCAGGCCAAAACTGCCTTGCAGCCCAGCCCAACCACCAGGGAATATGTGGAAAGGTCATTCAGGGTTGGAGGTCAAAGGGGGCTATGCTGCTCTTTGTGAGACTAGGAGAGCAACTGGCCTTTCTTTCTCCTAAGCAGAGGGAACAGAGCTCAGCATGGGCAGCAGCTCAGAGGCCACAGGAGTACCAAGGCTTTGCAGGGATCTTAGGGAGGGGTTTGGCTATCTGTCTAGTCTTGGTGGGTGTAGAGCAGCAGGCCTCAATCTGCGGGTCGTGACCATTTGTGGAGGTTGTTGAATGATTCTTTTTAGGGGCTGCATATCAGATATCCTGCATGTCAGATAGTTACATTATGATTCCCAACAGTAGCAAAATTAGTTATGAAGCAGCAACAAAAATAATCTCGTGGCTGGGATGGGGGTCACCACAAGACAGGGAGCTGTGTTAAAGGGTTGCAGCATTAAGAAGGTTGAGAATCACTACTCTAACATTCTGCTGACATGCGAGTCACAGACACATTAAAATATTAGCTCATAGGATACTTTTGTCAAAATTTACATCACAGGCTATTAATAAAATCATCAGTTACCTCAAAATCTTTTTTAAACAAGGAAAATGTATGATATCTGTTTAACTACAGCAACAGATAAAATGGATAAAATGGTAAAAAAAAAATGGATAGAGGGCTTTAAAACAT
Source organism: Mus pahari (assembly GCF_900095145.1). Lineage (NCBI taxonomy): Eukaryota > Metazoa > Chordata > Mammalia > Rodentia > Muridae > Mus > Mus pahari. The sequence goes on from NC_034594.1 coordinate 38,094,149, forward strand.
AGGTAGCACAGAGTAAGTAGTATAAAATGTTTGTGGAGTCCCTTAACTAAAACCAGAAAACATCTGGAGTGGAGGCATTTTATGTGACAGGTTCTGTAGGTATTGTAATAGGTCTGTACTTCTGGGAGGAAACAAACCCATCCCTGCAAGTCAGAAAGCACTTTCAGTGTTGAGTGGCAAAACTAAGATACTAGATTACAAAAGGGGTTGGCAGCTGAGCTTCTAATACCAGGGAATACTAACAACTAACTACTCAGATGCAATCATGCTGTCAGACTTAAGACTGTCCTGTGAACTCAAACAGCTAAGGTCCCTTGAGAACAGCAATCTCAGCACAGCAGTAAGGAATAGCAAAACGCTAAACACAACAGTGAGAAGAAAATTTATGCTCGTCTATTCGCTATATCTTTTAAGAATAAAAATAATTTGGTTTTGGTATTAAAATCATCACAAATCCTTCAGTTACTTAAAAACTGCAGAACTCAGAGGTTTTAGAAGCGGAAGCTCCCCTGCATCAGGTGCCCAGAGCACAGGGCCAGGTGCCTTGGCCCTTCAAACACAGCAGGCTGAGTTCATGACCATCCGGAACTGCGGTACAGCTTAAAGAGGGCTGGGGAATGCTCAGGATACAGGCATATTTACTATAAACATCTTTATAAACACATGCAGCTCTGCATATCTAAGACACATAAGTATTTTAATGTAATTCTACCACACAAAAGAATTTCAATTATATTTGTCATAAATCTAAGCCTTATTTTGCAAAGCCAGTTGTCAAAGATCTTTAGAATTTTAAGACAGTATTTTTTTTAGATTTATTTTATTTTTATGTGTCGAAGTGTTTTGCCTGGTTTGTGCATCTCATGCATGCCTGGTGCCCATGGAGCTCAGAAGAGGATAGATACCAGATGCCCTGGAGCTGGAGTCACAGACTGTCGTGAGCCACCATCTGGGCTGGGAATGGAACTCTTAACCGCTGAGTCATCTTTCTAGTCTCTAATGTTACTCTTTGAGTGAAATTTTATATGTAATGGATAATTTTTGCTTAACAATAAAATTCAGAGAACAAAGGATAGGCAACTTTTTGAGCTATGGCTACTGTTAACTCGGGAAACAACTGGATTCCAAGCTTGAGGGACACAATTAACTGGGGTGTCTGAGTCTTTCTCCACCTGCCTTTAACAGCCACTATCCCACATTTCAAGATTTTCTCACAAGCCCTCCTCTTTCTCACCCTAGAAGTCACATAACTTCGAAGACCTTTATTTCCCACTCCATGGCAGTCATGCCTCATGTTTCAATCTTTAGCTCAAACTGGCATTTCATAACTTTAAATTAGAAATGTCAGTTATCGATCAACAATATGAACTAACCAGTACCCTCCAGAACTGTGTCTCTAGTTGCATATGTAGCAGAGGATGGCCTAGTCAATCATCAGGGTTGGGGAGCAGGGCAGGCAGGAGGGTATTGGAAACTTTCGGGATAGCATTTGAAATGTAATTGAAGAAAATATCTATTTAAAAAAATGAAATAAAAAAAAAAGAAATGTCAGTATCAATTTATAAGGGTACCATAAAACCTGCACATCCTAAACTCAACTTTCCCCCAATCTCCCACCATACTTGCTTTATTGTTACTATTATTAAATTTTTAAAAGACATTTTTATTTTATATATTTTGCCCATATGTATGTGAAGATGCCACATCCCCTGCAATTGGAGCTACAGAAAGCTGTGAGCTGCCATGTGGCTGCTAGGAATTGAACCCTCTGGGTCATCTTAACTGATGAGCCATCTCTCTAGCCACTACTGGAATTTTTTTCTTTTCTGAGACAGGGTTTCTCTGTGTAACGCTGGCTGCCTTGGAACTCACTGTGTAGACCAGGCTGGCCTCGAACTCACAAAGATTCATGTGCCTTTGCCTCCCCAGTGCTGGGATTAAAGGTGTGTGCCACCTCTATTACTCGTTTTTACCTGTTTCACTTTATAAGCACATGTGGCTCTAGAATTATCTGCATCTCTCAAGATCATCCACACTGCAGAGCCCAAAACTCAGTCACTGTCCCCTCTAACCTTCTCTCTACCTGGTCTCTAGTTCCTATGAATTTACTAAGACACTGCCACTGCCTTCAGTCACACCTTCCCCTTCACTAACTGCTGCAATAGGTGGCTACTTGCCTGCTCTGTGCCCACCCGTTCTCTTTGCTTCCTACTCCTATGCAGTCAACGTCCTCAATCTCTACACTTGCAGCAATCTGGGTTCTCCGGCAGATATTCCAATAAAGGGAAACGTGCTAAGTGTGGGGACAGATCTGTAATTCACTTCCCAAGTTTGCTCATCATTCTGTTTGTTGTGACACTTCCTCCAGACTTGGACACTGAGCACACAGAGGTGACTTTAATATCCAGCTCTGCACAGCTAGAGAGAGTAAGAGACTTCTGAGCAACACTAGCTCTTTGACCCTGAAGGCATGACCCCAAAGATTCCGGTGAAATTCCAGACTTTCCTAAAGAGTATGCCGAATGAAACTAGACTCAGAAGTTTCTAAGATTTGTTTCTAATGGAAACAATTCATAATATCGTCGTAAGAGCTTCCTGAGTTTCAATGTAAAACTATATTCACATCTCTGTTCCAAACTGGCTTTCCTACTATAGCGTCTAGTGTAGGCTGTACATGCACTATGCCTTGGCACTGACTTCAAAGCTTTCCACTCATAATCCTCTTTAATCCTCACAGCAGCCCCAGGATGTGGACATCACTGTCACCATTTTATAGACAAGGCCACTGAGGCTTAGTAGTTGATTATCATACCGAAGTTAGTGAGAGCCAGGGATGAAACCCAAGCCTATTCTACAGTTGATACCTCTAACCTTTGAGGTCTGACAAATGATTGGGACAGACAAGAAGTGCATGTCATTTGAAAGGGCTTTAGAGATAACTGTAAAACAATTTCCTCACTTTAAACACACATACACACACACACACACACACACACACACACACACACACACTCTGATTCTGGGATAAAGAAGAGAAAAGCAAACAAATGCTCAATTTGTATACACACACACACACACACACCATGTATGTTATCTGGGGCCACAAAGATGGCTCAGTGGGTAAAGGTGCTTGTTGCCAAGCCTGACAACTTGAGTTTGATACCTGGAAACCCCATGGAGGAAGGAGGGAACAACCCCTGAAAGTTGTCCTCTGACCTCCACACAGGCCCTCCCCCTACTCATACATTCTAATACTACTAATAATAACAATAATAATAAATACAAGCACAAGAAGATAATTTTTACTTAAAGTTAAGACATAATAGTAAGGAAAGGCGAAAACTGGCTAAGGGAGAGGGAAATGGCCTGTGCTGACTTGACTTAGGTCATTACTGTGAGCAGCAATGTGCGCATACCTAATGGTGTAATGTAAAGGCCTCTAGGGTCAGCTTCCAAAGACTTCTTTCTCTCTTTTATTTATTTATTTATTTAGTTAGTTATTTTAGATGTTTAAATTCACTTTTAATCTTGTTCCTTCGTTCCTTGTGAGGCTATCAACCATCATACATGCTGGTGCCAGCATGCCTCTCCCTTTTCTAGCTGGATGCTGGGGTGAGAAACCAGATAAGCAGGCTATCAGAGAATGCACAAGGTATCTGTTTGAGATTGACCCCAGGACCTGTTTTCCTGCCCGAAGCACTTTCTCGGGTGCCTGTTCCTTACCCTCTGAGCACAAGGGATTTAGCTGGCAGCTTCTCTTCCTTTGGCACTGCTGCCAAGCGCTTTTCTCACCTGGTGTCCTCTTTCCTAGGCTGGTTATGAACACTGCTCTTTCTTTACTGCCTCCCGAGGAGAGTGGAAGTCCTCCTTTCTTCCTTTCTAAGCGTTTTTGCGTTAATCCATAGAGAGACCAGGAATGGATTATAAACAGGGAAATCTTGCATTTTTCTCATTGTGATTTTGCTAGCGTCTATAGAACCCTCTTCTGTAGACTTAAGTATCCCAGAAGACAATGATCTCATCTGTTGTCTTTCCTCCCTGTGCTCAGAGCTCTTTGACATGTCTTATTATGCACAACCCAAACCTAACAGCAAATAACACATACAGATAGCATTGAAAGCCTACTGGATCACTGATTGAAAGTAAGCAGGCTAGCCCTATGTGGTGGCACAGAGCTCCCAGCACACTGGAGGCAGAGGCAGGCAGCTCTCTGTGAATTTGAGGTCAGGCTAGTCTACACAGTGAGTTCTAGGACAGCCAGGATTACATAGAGAGACCCTGTCTCAAAAAACAAAACAACTAAGTAAGCTATTAGAAGCAATTTAACAAATAAAGTTGATTACAATTTCAGTCCAGGAACAATTCTAAAGAAATTCTAAAGAAATGCTGTACTGGTCTTAGGAAAATTACGAGATGGGCATAACTGTGCGAGCCTGTTGATCTGATCTGAGAAGGCGAGACCGTAAGACTCTAAGTTGGAGACTAACCTGGGCTACAGTGAGACTTAATAGCTCCAACTTCACATAAAAGGGTTTTGTGTTGAATGACCTATCGTTGTATAGTAGTAACACTACCTAAGTACCTACTCTTCTTGTAGTAAGGGGGAAAGGACTGGTTTGGGCTCACTGCTTAGACTTTCTGTGCTCTCCACTAAGCATGTGCAGCTGAGTGACAAAGCATTTCAAACAAGCCCCACATGAGAAAATAATCAGAGAGCTTAAAAAATTCACAGCTGCTAGGATAAGCCTCACTTGTAGTCTTTTAATTTTGTGACTAAAAAAGAGAACAAAACCAAACTCAGTAAGATGAAAAGCTATGGTTTCTTGGTTACGGTTTTAGTTGTTTTCCAGCTGTTAACTCTATGCTTTGGGAACAGCGGTCCCATCTCAGACACATGGTTACTGGTTTCTAGGCTCCTCCTCTCCTCTCCCAGACAGAGCGATCTTTCTTAGCCAACAAGCTTCCCTTTGTTGTGATTTATAGCACTGACCCTCTACATGACATGAGAGCAGGGCTTAGGTGCTGGGACTCCAAACACCACTCACTCTAAATAAGTTATCCATCTTCGAACAGATGACTTGTTGAAACTGACTACATTTTAAATACAAAACAGTTAAAATTCTCCCAAAGTATAACAAAACCACACTGCGGTATGGGGTTACTGCAAACGTAGTCAGCAAGCATGAACATCACGCTACAGGCAAGCCCTCCATGGCCTGCTTAACTGTCCCTTCTCTTTGGTGACTCTTCTACATCAGCTCTTTCTCACCCATCTCTGACTACCCACTCCACCCCACCCCAATTCTTCATCTCTCACTCTTCACAGCAATACATGCCTAGGGTCTACAGCTTTCACCTGACTGGGGTAAAAACTCAATCTCAGAAAGGAGGAGCTGGAGCAGGGAGTGGTCATGGACCCCTAAAATCCATCATGGGAAGCTAATGCAGGATGACCCCAGGTTTGATGCCAGACTGGGCTTTTTATATATATATATATATATATATATTTCAGTTTTTCTGCTATGTACTATTACAAATTATTACATGTAAGCAAGTCACTTAACCACCCACTCCTACCTTCTCTGAACTGTGGTCCACTGGATACCCCTGCCTACTAACTTCACCACCTTCTATGGATTACCAACATGCTCAAAATCATCTTTACGATTTTTGTAGTCAGGGTCTCACTTTTGCCTGGAACTTCATAGGTAGCTCAGGCTAGCCTCCAATGTGTGATTCTCATGCTCAAACTATTATTAAAACCAGGTAAGAGTATTAAACACGCCCTTCCTTGGGGTTTGGGCACTTCTCACAACCACTGCCCTCTCGGGAGAGGCTCATTCAAGAGACTTAGAAAGCATTTATTCTCATTTTTTTTTTTAGTCCCTCATCCCTTATTCATAACTAGCACACCTGAACTCTCCAGAAACAGCTCTTGTTTTTCTAACCACCCCCCTCCCCCAACCAACCAAATCACACTTAGGCACTACATCATTTCTAGTTCAGCAATGACACTGTTCCTCAGCCACCTTCTTCCCATGCTGTTCTCGGATTTCTCGACTTCTCGCTGAATTACCTTGATACTTTGAATGAAAAAATGTCCCGCCAGGCTCATTTGAACCCTCGTCCCCCAGATAGTGGTGCTGTTTGGGAAGTTTTGGAACCTCGGGGGGGGGGGTAGGACCTTACTGGAGAAAATATGTCACTAGGAAGAGGTTTTATAGATCCATTCCACTTCCTGTTTCTTTCCCTCTCTTCCTGTCCCTTCTTTTTCTCTTCCTCCTCCCCCACCCCAATCTCAGCTTCCTGTGCTGCTGGCTTCTCCCCTGCCTCAGTGGCCTCTATGTCTCTGTAACTGTAAGACAAACTAAATTCTTTAAGTTGTTTCGGTCATAGCAACAACAACAAAAAAATAACTAATGCAATGACCCAGCTCCTGTGGAGCCTCACATCTGGCACCTGAGGAGTTTGACTGCAACAGTTTTTGTTCTTGTTGCTATTTTTTCTTTCTTTCTTTGACTTCATTTGCCTTGTATGTTAGCACATCATTACCACAATCAGTGACCTCTTCAGCATTAATTGCATGAGATGTCTGGCTCTTCGGCCCCTTTCTAAGTTCTATTCTTATCTCCTCCATCTTAAAGAGATTCCATGGACTCTTCCTTCCTTAGCACACCAAATTTGATCCATTAGCAATCCTGGAAAGTCTCCTGCCACTGGGTGTCTCAGACCCACCGTCCCCATACCTTCCTATTTCAAGCCATCCCATCACCTGTTAGCCTTCAGGGGTCCGGGCAGGACTCCAGGCACGATCTCTGCACCCTTCCTCCTCTGAAAGTCAGCAAGATTCATGTTTGTAAAACCAAGCTACTTTTAAAAAATAGGCTTTTTTTTCTTCTTGATGACAATCATTCTGATCGGGGTTAGATGGACTCTTAAGCAGTTTTAGTTTGTATTTCCTGCTGGCTAAGGACGTTGAATAACTTTTAAGATACTTTTAGCCACTTTTAGTTCTTCTTTTGAGAACTATCTATTTGGCTCATTAACACATTTATTGATCCTAAGGGGGTTTTGGAATTTAATTTTGGAGTTCTTTATGTATTCTATTATTAATCCCCTGTCAGATTTATAGGGCAAATGTTTTCTTCCATCCTAAAGTCTGTCTCTTCTCTGTGCTGTTGGTCTCCTTTGGTATGCAGAAGTTTTTTCATTCCATGGAAGCCCAGTGATAATACTTGGGGTTATTTCCTCGTGCTGTTAGGGTTTATACAGCTCTCGAGTAAACACTCAAAGGTCTAACAACACATCACAGAGATATTTGTACATCTATGTTCATTGCTACACTGTTCACAATAGCTAAGAAACAGAACCAAATTAAATAAATATCCATCAACAGATAGGTGGATAAACAAACGATGGAACACATATACAAGGAAATTTACTCAGCCATCAAGAATGAAATTACAACATCTGAAAGATGGAGATCATTATTAAATAAATTGTTATTTACTTAACATAATGTTAATATATTATTTACTTAATATATAGTATTAGGATATATTAAGTAAAATAAGCCTGACTCAAAAAGGTAAGTATTGTGCGATTTCTCTCATATGCAGAATCTAGATTTAAGTGTATGTTACTGGTTGAGTGCCAGGGAGGGTAGAGCAGAGACTATGAGAGGTGAGGAAGAAATCTTACGGAGGTAGTGGAGTACATGTGACATGAAGGCAGGAGAACCACTAACAGGGGAAAGGGACTAGCAAGAAGGAGGGCAATGGAACAGGGTGTGTATGCATATACACACGTATATACACAGGTATGTAGGCATGAAAACGACATAAGGGAGCCGATTACTTTGTATACCAACTTAAAAATTTCATTAACAAAAACTCCAAAACAGGCCCTTGCCTTCACCTCTCCCAAGCTGCACTTGCCCACTGAAACTCGTCTTCAGCTTCCTAGCACCTCCTTCCCACACTCCTCTCTTAGCCTCTGTCAGTGGTTGGCTGAATGAACACTCTTCCATCCTGTTCTCTATAGCTGACTACCACTCAGGCCTCAGCCCATCCTACGCCTTAGTGCCTGGTCTGTACATTCACATGTATATTATATTCACTTCCAAGTCCTCTTGGAAAGAAACGAGGTGCTATCAGCCTTTGTTTTTTCTGTCCTTTGTTTGATAACCAGAATGGGAATTCAATGGTAGGAGCTCAAACAATTCAGTAACTATCTGAGGCTTGTTACTTATACATATATATTTAAATTAGAGGGCTTTTTTTTTTTTTTTCAGTGTGGGGGACCAATCTGGTATTCCTGCAAGTACCCTACACTAGCTACATCTCCAGGCCTGAGGTGAAGAAGCAAATAAATTGTTGGCAAATTCTTTCCCCACTGACTTCCATAATATGTCAACTTATTGTTGTTGTTTGGTTTGGTTTGACTTTTGAGACAGGATTTTACTGTGTAACCCTGGCTGTCCTGGAACTCACAGAGATCCACGTGCCTCTCCTTCCCAAGTGCTGGGATGAAAGATGTGCACCACCACCACCCAGCTAATTTATCAACTCTTAAATTATGTCCTTTTAAAAAAATTATTAAACAGGTTTTTTTCCTTTTCTTTCTGATTTAAAAAAAAAGCTTTGTAAAAAAACAGAACTCAACATCTGGCAAATACTAGCAGATAAACACAGATAAGCTCCAAAGACCTTTACAAAATGAATTAGTTCCACTTTACCACTGTCAGACCTGTATGCTTGTTTCCTAGCATGAATAAGCTACAATTCTGGATGTCCTCAAGGTTCTGTGTGTCAGCAGTATGGCTAGAAATGAAGCATGCAAGTTACATATTAAGAAGTTAATTATAAAATAATTTTAAAAATAACTCTATTAAGAATTAGCTGGGCGGTGGTGGCACACGCCTTTAATCCCAGCACTTGGGAGGCAGAGGCAGGCGGATTTCTGAGTTCGAGGCCAGCCTGGTCTACAAAGAGAGTTCCAGGACAGCCAGGGCTATACAGAGAAACCTTGTCTCAGGAAAAAAAAAAAAAAAAAGTTAAAAAAAATTAGTCAATAGGCGATATGCCTAACAACTTCCAATAAATGCTTTTTGAATTAAACTAAAGGTATTAAAAAATAGATACAATATAGAATACAATAATCTCTACCAGAAAGAACATTAAAGAGCTAAGAAATCTGAGCTCTAACAGGGAAAGGGCTATGATCTTGTGATCTAGATGGTTAGATCTAAGATGTAACGGTCTCAGAAATCTAAGAAAACAAGATAATAAATATGTTATGGGCATTACAACATTTCTACCCTATAGCTAGATAGCAGTGGGGGGAGGTCATTTCTAGCTAAAGTGTTTGTCTTCGGGCTTGAAAATAAAATAAAAAAAAATGTTTTTCTTCATACTAGATTTAGGATTTTAGTGAGTTTCTTAAGTATGGAAGATTTGGCTGAGAACAAGGACATCTATAGAACAAAATAATCAATCAAACAAACAACAAATCCAGAACCCCACAAAAAGGAAAGATGCTGGTTGGAGAAGCGGTCCCAAAGCATTTAGCTACTAATGTGTATGTGTGTGAGGGGAATTATCAGCAAATAATGTGTTTGGAGATTTAAACCTAACTAGTTCAAGAAGTCTGAACTTGATACCATAGCAAAGTGGCTTTCAAGAGCAATCAATCTGGAGGCAGAATACAGGATACATTTCAGGGAGAGAAGACCAGAGACAGAAAGAAAACTGGGGAATTTTTAGCACATTTCACACAGATTATTGTAAGGAAGGCCTAGGATGGTGAATGGCCACAGTGGGGACCCATGTGACAGTGTAAACAGAATCAGTTAACTGGGGAACTGGGACTAGATGAGTTTATCTTTCTCTTATAATAAAAGATAATGACATCCAGCATATGCTTCATTCATTCAGGCTTAAAATGGGACTGGAGAGATGGACTCTCAAGAACTTTTTGTTTTTGTGGAGGACCCAGGTTCGATTCCCAGTATCCACATGACAGCTCACATTGTCTGTCACTCTAGCCACAAGGGATCCAATGCCCTCTTCATACTTCCAAGGACACTAGGCATGCGAGTGGTGCACAGACATGCACGTGAGCAAATACAGAGACACATTAAAAAGAAAGAGTCATCCCCTCCCCACAGGCTGACCCCTCCTCCTCCCTTCACCAACCAGACAACATACTCAGCAGAAACAAAGGACAGCATTTATTAGCTTTCTAAAAACACCAGGAAATCCTCAATCCTACAGCAGGTCATGCACTTTCTTTGAAATTCCCATGTCCTCTCTCAAGTCTTCAAATTCAAACCCTAACCAGCTCAAAAGCCCCTTTTCCATTAAGTCTTCCCAGGAGCCTTAAAGTCCATATTCCCTCCTGCCATTCTGTTTGTCTGCTTTATTTATTTATAAATAAATAAACCTTTTAAAGGCCCCTTTAACAGTTGTTCCTCACCCCTCAGATGAACTGTCCACTCCTTACAGCACGCACACTCTTTTCAATCCCCCCTGCTTTCCCTCACACTTGGTAGAAAAATCTTAATTTTTTTGTACATGGCAGTAGCAGAGTGTATGGTTAAGAATACAGATAATGAAGACAGAATAGTTGATTTTGAATTTTAACTTGGCTCTTCATTAGTTGTGTGCCCTTGGAAAAACTATGTAACCTATCTTTCTATATATTTATGAATTCAGAACGGAGGTTAACAGTACATATTTCATAGGCAGCCGGAGGAAGGGATTACAAGAGTGTAAATACTATAAAAGAATCCTAAAGATAAGATACCTTAAAAAAAAATCACTTCATAGGGTAGCAAACTATTGAATATGTTGTGATAGTTGTGTAAAACTTTACAATCTATGCAGGCAAAGGTAAAAAAAAAAAAGTTAATCATAAAGTCAAAGTTTAAGTCAAAATAGATACACACAAATTCTAAGTCAGCTGGTCTAAGGTGGGCTATGACTTTTTAAACAAGTTTCTGCTATATTTGTTTATTTGCTGTGTGTATGTGCTTGTCCATGCCAAGGTGCACAGGTGATGGCAGAGGACAGACGTCCAGGGGAGTCGGCTCTCTCCTGGACCAGGAAGGTGACAAGTGCCTTTACCCAGTGAGTCACACCCCCATATGGAGCTGGGCCTTGTATTTGGGAATTTAAGTTCCTTATAATGAGCAGTCGCCTGAACTGGTGGTCCCGCCTCAGTATTTCTCCCCCTGCCACAGCCTTTCTAAAAAGGCTTTCTAAAAGCACATGTAATGCTTCCCCACTGCTACCAAATCCTCCATTTTATCCCTTCAGTTTAAACCTCCTTGGATCTCATACAAAGCCGTCCTTATCTTTCCAGCTCCGGCTCCGGCCTCAGTCCTTCAAAGCTCACAGTGAAACCTGAGTCACCGAGTCACATCTCAAAGGCTTTTTGTACGCCATGCCCTTCGCCTGTGACACCTGTTTATTATTTACTGGGGCTACAAGGACAAAGTACCAGAGCCTGGGCAGGTTAAATAACATTCTCTCCTAGTTGAGGGAGTTGGAAGTCCAAAATGAAGGTACCAGGAGGTCTGTGTTCTCCTGAGGCCTGTCTTCTTGGCCTTGGTGATAATTTTCACTTGACTCTTCCTATGCAGGTGCAGTGTGTGTTCAGAAGCCCTACACAAATATGGATACGTTTTCAGGCAATGAGGGTTAGGTTGGGCTACCACCTAAGAATTTTACAGCTCTTACCCCTCTGCCTTGCCCAAGCCTTCCCCTCCAGCCCCTTCTCTGTCCCTAGCCTCTGAACATTGCTGTCATAGTGCTCAATACACTAACGTAACACTGGCTTCTCTTCTCCAGGACACATTTCCTAACAGTGAAGATTACCCTTATCCTCTAGGACAGCAACCTACAGAAAATACTTAACAAACATTTGCTGAGAAGCAGAGGGAAGAACATGGACCTTAAAAGTAAAAGATGTACAGATCCAAATCCTAGCTCTACTGTTCCCCAAAGAGGTAGGGCAGTCACTTAACGCTGAGTTTCCATCTAAATAAAGAGTTGCAATAATGCACAACTGAATTAGAATAAAACTACTCAGGTTTTGTTACCAAGTTAAGTGCTTAGATGTTGAAGTAAAGGTTGGATCCTGGCTGGTTTGACAGCCACTGCTATCACTCAGTAATTAAATCATTTTGAGTACATTTAATATGCTGCTTTAGTTGCCAATCTGTTAAAAGCAAACAAACAAACCAACAACAACAACCTCAGGTGCTATTACGGCCATGATAACTAGGTAAAATGTTCAGCTGAGTGTGCAACACTCCATATTATTCCTATGCTTCCTATTATTGATATTATAAGAACACTGCAGGTCTGAACAGACTTGACTAGATGTTCCATGTGACTGTCATGTCAATGACTGTTCCATGTGACTGTCATGTCAATGACTCAGGTTTCTTTCCAACTAAGTAGCATAACTTAATGAGGTTCAAAAGCTGGTCCAGGGCCAGCAAGGTGGCTGAGAGACAAAGGTGCATGTCACCAAGGCTGACACCCTGAGTTTAATCCCCACACATAGTAGGAAGAGAAAAACCAATCCTACAAGCGGTCCTCTGATTTCCACATGCATTCATGCAGGCGTGCTCCCAGGCAGACATGCACAGCAACACACACACACACCTTTAATCTCAGCACACAAGAGGCAGAGGCAGAGGCAGGCAGATTTCTGTGAGTTCCAGGTCAGCCAGAGCTACATAGTGAAACTGTCTCAAAAAAGTAAAACGAGGAAAAACAACAAATCCAAAACAAAAAAGGAACCACACAGATGATATAAATGAGCTGTAGATGAGAAGAAAATGATCGAGAACCACAGTGCTACCATCCCCCATCCCTCATGTTGGCTCTAATATAGTCTGGGCAGTGAAGTAAAAACATTAAAAGGCCAATTTCCATAGTCTTTATGACTATGGATGTTAAGCATTCATAGGGAAGACTAACAATGCTTTGTGACTATGGATGTTAAGCATCTGCAGTGAAGAAGAATAACCATAGAACCATAAAACCTGTGAACTGGAAAGCACCTTTGTGAGACGAGTCCAGTCCTATCATTTTTTTTTCAGACATAAAGGCATCCAGGTAGATTTGGAATGAGCTCTTAGTGTCTTAATGAGCAGTTCTATAGGGATGAGACTAGCAGTCAAGAGTGTACAATTTGTTCAGAGGGATAAAGTAGGAGTTATGGATGCAGTCAGAGGCAAGGAATGATGGAGCTGGTACTAGCAAACTATGAAAATTCTTCTTAACCGTTCTTTTAACCTGATTCATAACTTTGAGGCAAAGCAGGTATGGATGTAAATCTCAACTTGTTACATAAAGTCTCTTGAGCCTCACATTATGAGCAACTAATGAGCCATGTAAGTGGTTAAGTGAACCATGCACATCACATCAGTAAAAAGGGTACGGTTAAGAACACTGTCTTTCACATAGGTATGTATGTGCTGGTTAAATGTCTGAGGCTTGCCAGATACTACCTAATTTTAAAAATAGAAAGCTGGATAGTGGCCGAGATGATAAAGAGCCTTTAATTTTGCCCTTTCCCACCACCAAATGTCCTTCACAATTCATTTTCAAGTGTCATGTCACCACCATTAATATGCTATTTGGAGCTCACTGTAGCTTAGACTTTTAATAGGGCAGCAAAGATTTGAAAGGTCACAAACATTTTTACTAAGGTAGAGCAAGAGTCTAGCTCATTTTGTTCCGTGGTCCATATAAGCTAGGTGAAGTTCCAGCGAAATATTACCATCTTTCCTGATGCAGAAAAAGATGCATAAGCAGGTAGTTGACTTCACTGCCATAATTGTGATTTAAAAAAAAAAAAAAAAGTGTTTGGTACGCAAAAGTGCTGGCACTGGAAAAAACACACCTGCCAATATTCATTCTTTTTGATTCAACCTAAAGTCAGTCAGTCTGTCTGTCTGTCTGTCTTCCTTTTTCCTTTTAAAAGACATGTGGCGTCTGGTTCCAAATCAATTGCAAAGAAAAGGAAAAGCCCAATAAAGAAAGAGCTCTTTCTAGTGTCCTCTCCTCCCATTTACATCACAGATGGCCACCGAGAGCTTAAGGTTTAATGTCCAGACACTAAAGCCACTCATCCTAAAGCGACAGATGGATGCTGTCTGGCAAAGGATGGGAAGCTGCCAATCTTCAGAGGTGCAGATAGGGTGAATCCCGGAGGCTAGTGCCCAGTTCCCATCAGTTTGCACCCACACTTGGGAAAACAACCCTTTCCCATCTCGGGGCGGGATCCTTCCCTGAGTGACCTCTGGAGACCAGAGGGACGCGGGACAGGAAGGCTTCTCTGCCTTCGAGAGAAGTTGACAAGGGCAAGTTCAAATCGCACGCGGGAGCTTACTCACGGGAATGGCCCGGCGTCCTCGCTCTTCCGCCCGCACTCGCTCAGGAAGAAGCCCCTAATGCGCGGCAGCCTGAGAGCAGCAGCAGCTGCAGCTGCCGGCGCCGCCGAGCTAACCCCCCCGGGCGTGGCAGGAACTGGCAGACGCCCTCACATCATCACCGGGCGACCTTGGAGCTGCAGTGACGCCGGTTCAATGGCAGCCCCCACCCAGCTAGGGAAACTAAAAGGAGACCCACTCTCCCAACAGCCTTTGCGGCCCTAGCGCAAGGCCCTCGGGGAACTGTAGTTTCCTTTCCGTTCCGCCTACAGCTCGAGGGCCCCGCCTCCTCACTCCTGAGCTAGAAGCTGGAGGCGCGGTGGGGCGGAGCGGCGGGTCCCGACCCCGCTGGGGTGGGGCGAATCCCGTCCCGGCCGGTTGCCCCGGGCTAGGGCAGAGGTCCAGGCCGACCGGCCTTCTTGCGGCCGTGCTGCACTTCTGTGCCTTGAGGCTCGCCCTGGAAGCAGGCCTAGTGTTTTCGCCTCGCCCCTCCGCAAGGCAGGTCCCGGGGCTCGCGCGTGTCGCCTCCCCTCAGCGCCCGCTGTCTGGAGAGTCGCTGGCCTTGGTCACCGCCTAGGTAATGAGGGGAGGCAGGCCGGCAGGGGATGGTGTGGGGACCCGGGGAGCGACCCGGATCGCAGCTCGGTAGGTGCACAGCGGAAGGCTGCAAGGCCAGTCCTCGCCTCCGCTCCTTACCGGAGTTGACACGGCCAGCCGAGCAGCCGCTGGAGTCTGCGGGACGCCCGCTCCCGCTCTCTGTGCCAGCGCACCGGGGGCCGGGGCTCCCGAGTGCCCAGCGGCGGTGCCAGGTGCGGGAACCCAGCCACCGCCGCCCCACTCCCCCAGTTCTCACCTTTGGTGGCGCACACAGGCCTGGCGACTTTCCCAAGCTGTAGACACTCTGGCCCCAGCCCTGTCTGCTCAGAGACTTCGAAGGGACCTTTTCCCAAATTAAATGTCCAGGCTTCGTTTTGTCTTCAGTGTTTACATTTGATGTCTTGTTTTCCCCTCGTGGGTTTGTTATGTCAAATACCTTTCCTCCAAGCTTGATCACGATTTGTGACAGCACCTACATAGCACAGTGCTTGGCACTCGGTAAATATTTGTTGAAACCATGAGTCATGATACTAAGTTTGGAAAATTGGATTGAGCTGTGTGCTTCGCTATGATCTTTGTTAAGGTTTTATGAGATTTCAAGATCACCTTGAGAATTACTGTAATTTTGAAGCCTAACAAAGAGTATTGGTAGGTTTTTTTGTTTGTTTGTTTTTGTAGGCATTTCCTGTAACAGTAGACCATTGAATGCCTAGATTAACGCAAAACTCAAGTCTTGTAAATACATAGCCCCCCTGGTGTCCATTTAAAGTGTTAACCTTTCAAATGAAAGGCCTGGGTATGACTTCTATATTATGCAGCAAATTAGTTTATTTATAAAACTTTATTGTGGGTAGCTTTTTAGGTACAATTGCAAGGGGCTACACTGAAGTACTCATCATTATGTTTAGGAATACAGGATATATATATATATATATATATATATGCATATGTATGCACACATTTATGAATAAATACATACACACATATTTTAAAGATGGGGTCTCACTGTGTTGGTATCCCTAGATGGCTTAGAACTTAAAAGCTCAGTCTGCTTCTGATCTGCCTCCTGAATGCTGGACTTAAAGGCATGTTCCCCCAAGCCTCCACAAGCTTCTTTATTTTTTTTTTAAAATTTACTTTTAAGGATTTATAATCAGCATAATAGCAAAAACTAACAGCAGATCTTTTATTCAACTCCTTTGCCAGGTGCAGCTGCTGCCCTGACCTCAAAATGTCTTGAAAAATTATCTGTTAATAGTGTGGTATACCAAAGGTAAAACTTCTGAGATTAAACCACCCCACTGGTAGTAACAGTTCTAGAAGACCTGTGACCTGATTTTTTTTCAAGTTGTTTTGTTATTTAAAACAACAAACCCAATAACAACTTGCTGTAAAGCAGATACAGAATCATGGTAACCACAGGGCCTGGTGTTAAGCACTAGTGTTTGTGTGTGTTGGGGGGGGGGTGTCTTCTGGGCTTACTAGCTCCCATCCCATAGTGGCTATTCATTAAGTGTGTTAATACAAACTTTCTCTGTGTGGTTCCTTTCCTTATTTGGGTGTTATCTTAGAATAGATTAATAAAAGTGAGCTTTTGCTGGGCATGGTGGCACACGCCTTTGAACACAGCAGAGGCAGGGGGATTTCTGAGTTCGAGGCCAGCCTGGTCTACAAAGTGAGTTCCAGGATAGCCAGGACTATACAGAGAAACCCTGCCTCAAAAAACAAGTGAGCTTTTACTGGGTCACAAGCTGTGAATATTTTCATTGCTATTTAGAAGTCCCCAGCTTGCTTTTCCTATGATCCTCAATATTTTGTCTTAAAGTGTTGCGCTTGTCTTTGTTGTTTTGTTTGTTTGTTTTTTGAGACAGTTCCCTTGTGTTTCCCTGGCTGTCCTGGAATTAGCTCTGTAGACCAGGCTAGCCTTGAGTTCTGTGCTTAAAGGTGCATGCCAGCACCACCCTGCCATGCCTGTCTTTTATATCCTAGAGTGTATACGGAATGTCATCCATTCATTTGCTCTCCGTCATCCTGCGGGATAGGCAACACAGGCATCGCTCTCCTTGTCTCAGACCCAGCCTCCTACCCCCATGCCTTAAGTTGGCATTAATTCTTGGCAGGTGACAAGAGTAAGTTTTCCAGTCCTTCTTTTCCTTCCTCTACCTTTGGCTTAGAGAGGTTGTCCTAAGAAAATCCACTTCTTCCCTAAGCAATAAAATTGGATAATACTTTATAACATCTATGGTCTGTAAGCTCTCCCTCTCCTCGTTTTGTTTAGCTATTTGTGGATGCCTTCATCCAATATGGGCTTTGACTGAGATGAAGTAAGGAAACCAGTTCCAAGAGATGATGTTTAGAGAGGACTAACCAGCTCTAGCAAACACTGCCCTCTCTTGGAAAATACCCAGAAGATTTGGCTGCTCAGTTTGTAGCTCTGTGAAGCTGAAGAAGTTACCGTGCTAACGTTCTGAATCTATCAGTGAAAATGGGCAAGAGTTGCTTGCATAATAAAATGCTTAATTTTGAGTCTGTTGACAGTTGAGAACGTCATTTTTACATGAAAACTACAAAGTGTTTTTCTTAGCCCATTACAAACCCTGTTTCAAATTTGTGAATCCTGGACCTCAAATGAGTTAGTAGGTAGTTAGTCAGAAACCTTCGGAGATCCTCAAAGTCTACTTGTAAATGGAATCATTGGAAATTCTTAGGATTTATTTTCGAGTGGCACGACTTATATAAAGACGGTCCAAAACTGCTTCTCTGTATTGCCTTCATGTTTGTTCAGGGCAGAAAAAGATAGGAGAAAGGCCGTATCTTGAGACTTTGGAAATAGAAACTCTCTTTAGCTTTCTTCCTTTCAGGAACCGTATCAGAACAATGCTTTTTTTCTGTCTTTTTTTATTATTGTTGTTTTATTTATTTATAATCCAGCCATTTCATCCTCCCCACTGTCTCCAAGGGGATGCTCCCCTGATACTCAGAAATGGCATTGGTCTTTGTGCCAATGAGCAGCTGTCTGAGTATCTGATAAATTATGACATCTAGTTCTTCAGGGAGTTTATGTAAATCCAAATAACTTTGCTTTTGTTTTTATAGTGGGCTATATCTGCAACTTGAAGGGAAGATAAAGGAAACATCTTCTTTGGAATAGATGGGATTTTGTCACTTCCTGTGAACGAAAGCGATTCAATGTCTCTTTTGGTAAGTTTTGTTATAATTTTATACCATCAGAGTAGTTTGATCTGAAACAAAAGACATTCAGATTTAGGCTCTGAGATGCTTTGACCTGAATGACCTGTAGTCTTGCGAATGGTATTAAACTCTCAGTGAGTTTTGTCTTTTTCAAAGTAAGGTTCTCCTAGACTGTCTTTAAATATACCCACTATTCCAATTCTTTGTCCTAAATCTATTTGTTTTCATATGTTTTACTTAGATGCCAGTCATATCTAGTTAGCTCTGCATTTTTTAAAAACTTCAAAAATCCTTTTTATAAATTTTCATGTGTCCCAAGGCAGGTAAGATAGCATATAGTATTTAACCTTTGACTTAATCAGACAAAAAAATTGAAATATTATGTGAGCTACAGATGGAATATATTTGTTTGTCTGTTAGATACATGGCATCTGCTTTAGATTAAGTAGCTTGGGGACTTTCTGTTGTATACAGTATAGTTTGGAAAGGGGAAGGGTTAATATTAAGTCATCGATCTTGCTCTTTAAATTGTGGGACCTTGGCAGGACAGACAGCATCCTCACTTAAGTTTGCTCATGGTTAGAGCCAGTGTGGAGACTCATGCCTGGCATTGTGCTCTCCCAGCCACGCAGGCTGAGAGATGGAACTGTGACATCAGGAGACTGCAGATGCTCTTTATGGGAAATATATAATACGGTGCTTTAAGTGTGTGTATCTGGAAAATGTGTTAAAATGCTTCATTCTTTAAAGCAGAGTCAGCAAATACTTTGTGTAAAAGCCAGAAGATGATAAAGCATGCTGCTCTTCTGCCCCAGTAGCTCAAGAGCAGCCGTCAGTCAGCAGTGTGGAAATGAAAAATAAAACAGCTAAAACCTGAATGTGAGCTAGAGCAGAGTTTGTTGATCTCTGTCCTAAAGGAATGTGAAGACTTACAGTTTTACATCATGTCGCAAATGAGAAAAGACGTGTAGTGCCCTTCATTAGTCCCCGAGTCTGAGTGACGATTCCGAGACTCCCAGTTCTGAACTCACTTTAAAGTAACTAGTAGATCAGCCTGACTGGAAAACACTAGTTGTTGAGCAATTTTGGTGCATTGTAAAAGAAAAGATGTGACTACTTCTGTAACTGACAGTAGTGTTAATAGATATGAGTGGACTTTGAGAATCAACTGATGCAGTGTTTGCTGCTCACACGGGGTGGGGGCGGGGATGGTGATGAAATACTAGAGAATCATTTACTGTAAACGTCTCTCATGTACTCTTAACCTTTTTCTTCCTAAATAGATCAGTATCATTACGCTAATTGATGCTGGGATAGATAATGTAGATAAACATTTCATTATGGGCAATTCCTGATAGTAGAACCATGAATTGATATTCAGGAAAGGATAAATTTTGGTAATAGAAGCAAGTCTCTTAATTTGCTTTGAGTTGAACATGTTTGTCACCTTAAGAATCAAAATGGGTTACAAATATATTCAATAAGTTCATAATTAAACAAATGGTTTAATGTAGAAAATCATGCTTATATTCAAAACTATCTGAGAAAAAGATAAAAATATTTAGGAATTTGGCAGATTATGAGGTGCTAAAAGACTTATAAATGAAGACCAACAGTTAAAATAGATTCATAACCTCAAGAAAAGTGAAGGCAAGGCGCAGAGATGGCACTGAGCACAACCCTAATGGAGTGACACTGCCATCGGTGCACCTGGCTGCTTCCCACCCCATCCCCATCAGTGCCTCTACTGGGTTGGCTTTTGATTCTGCTTCCAGCCCTGACCCTGGGTCTTTTGTATACACAAGCCAGGCCTGTGTGTGTGTGCCACGCTTTTCACTTATCTCAAGTATTTCTGACTTCCAGGATTGTTTCTGTGCTTCACGAACACGAGTTGAATCACTCAGACCCGAAAAACAGTCTGAAACCAGTATCCATCAATACTTGGTAAGAAAGTGGCTGACCCCAGACAATGCTTCTCCTTTGCCTCCTGTGATACTCTTTCTCACTCTTCTTTTCCCTGCTGGTCTCCGTGAATTTGTAACTGACCTCTTCTTAACCTGCTCTTTCTGAGCAGTGTCATAGATTCCTGTGGTTTCAGTTGCTGAGGTTTCACGTTGTCCTGAAGCTTTCTTGGGTGTTCTGGGAGGAACATGATTGATTACCAGACTTACTCTTCCCAGGGTCCTGAGATTATCTATAGAATACATCTGATTAGATTGTTTTCCCAGGGTATTTCTACTGATTTGAGTGAAACTTTATTCTTCATCCAAATCTTTCCATTCCCTGTACCTTTCCCTTTGGCAAATGGAAGCATGACTATTTCTCCTACATGCTAGGATGCTGGCGTTCTCCCTACGCTGCCTCCCCCCTCCCTTGAGGAGCAGGGGCACTACTGCTCAGTCGCATCTCCGCCTGGCCTGTAGTCTGTGCACACTTGCAGCCTTCAGTACTGTTCTGAGATGCTCACTCATGCCATTTTGAAGCCAGCGGGTAAAGTCCAAATCTCTGAGCATGATAGAGACTCTCAATGGTATTGTGTATGGCCAGTGTTTGAGTTTCTTTTCTTACTGGGAATATCTTCTCTCTGCTTGAAATACCCTTGTTTCTGCCCTCCCCTGAAATTTCTCCTCATCTATAAAGAATTGATTCCATTTTGTATCTGTAAACTCTTCCCCAGGTCTTTTCATTTCATTGTGCTGTCACTGTCAGGACATTCTCATGTCACCATACTGTCTTACAGTGAGTGGGGTCTGTGTCTCTTCCAGCATAGGGTGATCCCCATTGTCTTATAGGGCACCCTTGTCTTATTCATCTTTGTCTGACATACTAAGCAATATAAAGGGTTATACTTGGTAATGTGTCTCTGAAATCTTTACTCCTCTTAATCCTTAATTTATACTACACATTTTGCTATACAGTGAAACCTGCTTAGAAAATTTTGTTACAGCATAAAGTAATTCCAGTTATTTTTGCTTATAGTTTATCTCAGGCCTATAGTATGAATATTTTAATAAGTCCTGATGGTGTTCCCTCCTGCCACTAACCATTTAAGTTCTTGAAACACACACACACACACACACACACACACACACACACACACACACACACACAGCTTCTATATTGGGGGCCAGCACGTAGCATTGCAATGGACAGCAAAAGATAAAACCTCACACAGGCCTTCCTTTACCCAGTGCCATGTTTATTCATGAGAATTCCATCTTCAAGGCACATGCCTTTGTGTGTAGTAGGAGGTGGTCTCAGGCCCTTTCTACCCTTCAGACTGAGGGAAGTCAGGCACATGACTTGTCTCTGTGCTGTTATTGAGCCCCCAAACTCTAGAGATTCCCATGCTAGTATTCTTCTTAACCACCGGGTTTGGAGCTCTTTTATATTTTAAGTTGGACCAAAAAAAAAAAAAAATCTTCAGTGAGGGAAAGAGAGGCCTGACTTGAAGTTTCATAAGGAAAAGCAAACTAGAGAAGTTCTGGGATGGAAACTGGTGCCTAGAACTTACCAAGGCCTCCTGGGTGCTCCCAGAGCTTAGCAAGGCCTCCTGGGTGCTCCCAGAGCTTAGCAAGGCCTCCTGGGTGCTCCCTGGGCTGATGCATAAGAGTAGTATCAGTTGTCTCCTACTGACAACTTGCAGCTTTTTGTCAGACTGGATACTTAATGTACACTGGATTAAATGTTAGGTTACAATGATACCAACTTAAGTACTTTGACATCTTACATTAGTTTCCTATTATAAACTATTTAACTTCGAATTATGATTTTGTTTCCCATGAGACTTCACTTAGGCCTGATGATGCTAAAGATATATTAGCCTAAACAATGCAGTTAATAAAAATATATCCTAGGTTTGCTGGCTAAATCCAGTTTCTGACTCTGAGATAACTAAGGAACAGACTTTAATACATGGTTTAAAAACAAAACCAATGAAACCATCTTCCATTCAGTGTTTTTAGAGATATCTACCAGGTTTTTCTGCTTAAATTGGGCCTTTTGCATCTTCAGGAAGTCATTAAACAATCTACTGGGATAAAGATAGTTGTATTTTGAATGGGAAATATCCCCATAGCTTATGTGTTTGAGCACTTGGTCCTTAGCTGTTGGTGCTGTTGGAGAAGGATATGGAACCGACAGGAAGTTGAGAGCCTTGATAGAAGTCCATCCCTGGGAGGGAGTCTTGAGGTTTTATGGCCTGGTGTTGGCTTAAATTTTTTTCAAATCCTGCTTTTAATATGGGCTTTTAAATGCTTTACCCTCCCTAGCCTGCCAGAGGTAGTAGAAGAAAGGGTAGCAGGGTATGGGGGAAGTGGACATGTGTAGAACTAGTTCTTTGGAGCAGATCTCATCTGCTTTGTCAGGATGCATAGCAGCAGTCCAGTTCAATAATGTCGGGGTAGCAAACACAAATCAGCAGCGGTGGCCCGACCCAGCAGAAACAGCCAGGCCTCCACCGAATGAGCACAGGTCAGCAGGAGTGACCATGACCAGCACGGACAACAGGAAAAGTTCTCTTCGGTACCTCTCCACAAAATGAAGATCAGTGAAGACTAAGACATGAGACCAACAAAGTGTTGCAAAGCTAGCTATGCAAGCCCTCATCACTGTCCTTTGACTCCTATTTATATTCCCTCCAGACATCATGTGTTCTCCCATGGGTCTTGCCTCACCACACGAGTCTGTCTTAGCAAAACTCCACGTGAGTCTGTATCACTCTGCCAATCATCCTGAGTCCACAGAAGCAGCAAGAAGCTGCCAGAACACCACCAGAAGTTTTTTGGTGCATTTCTTTCTATGAAGTCACAACAACAATGATCATTAAGATTACGGTATGGCAAGGTGTGCCAGTACCATCCAGTGTCGTCCACCATCTATTGGGTCCTTCTTGACATCATGCACCCTTTCATGTGTTTGCTTTAGCTAGCCATCCTTTCACCTGTGTCTGCTTCAGGAAAACACTCCTTCACACGCCTGCCCCAGCAAGACACCTTCAGATACAACTGACTTTCCAAAAAACCCCAAAGTTTCCACTTTAGCCTCGACTCCCTTCCTGCTCTGCCTCTGCCCCTTACCTCTGAGGCCGTGTGATGAGCTGGCCTCTTGCTTCTCCAATCCTGCTTTTGTTGCTGTGGTAGACTATATTCCTTTCGACTGTAAGCCAAAGTACACCCTTTCTTCCTAAGTTAGCTTTTGTCACGATTATCTTATCACAGAAGCAGACATGAAACTAGGACAGGGAGCAAGCCATTACTTCACTTTGTAGTTCTCTAGTTGTTAAATTAGTAAGAGAAGTGACGTTAGTTTGAGATGAGTTTCTGTCAACCCATGCTGTCTTACTGTGATTATGGTGACATTTTCTTCATGATTCATATCTCCACTGTCAATTTGACCTCAGCCTCTTCTGGGAAGAAACATCAGACTTGCTGTTTTATTTATTCTACTTTTTGGAAATTGGGTCTGTTGCCAGGTATAATAGATTGTGTCTGTACTACTTACTCTTGAGAGGTTGCGACAGGAGGATTGCCACAAGTTCAAGGCCAGTATCTGGGCTAGGAAACCTTTCCTAAAATAAAGGAAGGAAGGAAGGAAGGAAGGAAGGAAGGAAGGAAGGAAGGAAGGAAGGAAGGAAGGAAAAGCAAAGCTAGAGAAAGAAGACTAGAAGTGTTGGACATACAGCTGCTCTTGGGTGAGTTAGGAGTTCACTATGTGTTCCTAACAAGACAGACTAGGACAGGAGGAGACTTTGGGTTGCAGAGCCAGACCCTGTTTCAAAAACAACAGACAAAAAAAAAAAAAAAAAAAAAAAAAAAAAAAAAAAAAAAAACAGAAAAAAAAAAAAAAAAAAAAAAAAACAAAAAAACAAAAAAAAACAAACCCAGCAAACAAACAAAAAAACCCATAGCTTTTGAATATTTGCTTGTAATATCTAGTTTTAAGAAGACTATTTCCCTCCTGCAATAGATGGAGGGAATTAGAGGCAGGAATTAGTTAGCTGATTTCAGCCCATCATCATGCAGTAACATTGTCATTTGCCTTTTTATTTTATGTGTGTTTAGCCTGCACATATGTCTGTGTACCACATGCATGAAGTGCCTGCAGAGTCTAGAAGAGACCATTTGATTTTCTAGAACTGGAGTTATAGTTAGCTGCCATGTGGGTGTTGGGAATTGAGCCTGTGTCCTCTAGAAGAGCAGCAGATGCTCTTAACCACCGAGCCACCTCTGCCCCCTGCCATTTTATAAGTTATGAAAATAAACCTCGGTGCTTTATGTCTCTAGCATTTCTAACGGTCTTACAAATTGATATCACTTTAAAAATTTAAGACATTGTTATACACTCTTCTTTTTATTTTATGTTTTCTTTACATCTGTTTATCTGAATGCTCCCTATTCTAAAACAACTAAATTAGCTATGGTATCATCCCATCCCAAACTGGGCTTACTTTCAATTGTGTGATAGCATTCTCTTCCATGCCCTTTTACTTGTGCTTCACCATAAGTAAAGGGTTATCAGTCTGTTCTCAAGTTCTGGAAGCATACTTGCCACCATCTATATAACTCTATCTACTGGCTTTAACCTGTTTCTCCTGATTAAAGAGTTAGATATAAATGGAGTTAGCACAATTCCTCACATATCATACTGTTGGTTCCCCGCTTCCTTCTCGCCTCCTTAGAGGCAGTAACAAGATTCTTGCCACCTGCTAGTTCCTGTAAAGGCTTCTTAGTGTCCTTTGGGGTCCTGCTGTCCCTTAGGACATCCTCATGGATATCATATTATACTAGTAGGTTAGGTCTCCTCTTTCTCCTTCCTGTGTGCTATTTCACTGCTGCTATAGTTAGATACAGACTTGCCGCTGACTCCAGAGCACCCCATGAGACCTCACACTGCTCCGGGCACCTTCAGCTGGCAGGCTTGTAACACTGAGCTCCCGTCTCCTTAGGGTTATGTTTCTCTCTGACCTTCTCTTCATTTTATCATATGAAAGACTTCTTTACTGTTAACACAGCATATACCTCAGACTCAAAGCAAGAACACAAGTCTAGAATATCCTCACAGGTCCTTGCAGTTCCTCCCTTAAACACTTAACAATTATCATCTATTCTTAGAACCTTCTAGAAGTTTTACTGAAAATGAGATGGGAAGTATGTCTTGCTCTTGCCCATCTGTTTTTTTTCTGCCTTTCTCTCTTCAGGCTGAAACCTGATATTGGTTAGCAAGTGCTAAATTCCTTCTAGATCTTAAAATATTCTTTTCAGTCACCTTCCAGTACTGTCAATATTTTCTGTTGTAATAGGGAGATCAAATTAGGGGACTAATCATATTTATTGTTTTTTTTTATTATGTAAAAACAATGCAGGTTGATGAGTCAGCCATTTCCTGGCCCCCTCCGTCTGCTAGAGCCAATGAAGTGATATGCTCCACTAACGTCTCTCACTATGAACTGCAAGTGGAAATAGGTAATGATGCTGGTCTTCATGCCCTCACCTCTTCCGTGCTACAGAGGAAACTGTGGCACACAGATTATTTTATAGGCATGCCTTTCTTCCTTGTTACCTACAGCATGAAATTGGATTTTAGCTGGGTCTGTTAGCTGACTCTAAAGCATTTTATGTCTGTTTAAAAATAATCACTCATATTTTAAGATTTCTGTCTAGTATTACTTTTCCACTCAAGTACATTTAGGAAAAAAAGAGAGAACTTTAGATAACCTAAGTACATACTTGAATCTTGGTAGCAAGTTTTTAGTTTTATGGGTTTAATTTTTACAAGGTAAGAATTTAAATCAAGTCATACAATTTTTTTCAGTCATGACACTTAATCCAAATTATTAATTTATATTTTATCCAAGTTTTATTGTAAAAAAAATTCTCATTTAAGTATAAAACAAAATCAGTTCCTGTTTGTAGCTTTATGTAGGGAAGCATTTGCTCTGAACATTCAGGAGCATGAATTAATCACTGAAAACCAGTGACACTGTTGGGCTGAGGCTATAAAAAGAAAAGCTCTGACTTGAGGTTTATCTTCTCTGGGATGCAAACATGGAGAAGAGTGCTTGTGGGACATTAGAGGGCGTTAGAGGAGAGATGTGTTAAAGGAACCTCTTAAAGATGTCTATCCCTAGCTCTGAAGGCTGATTTATAATGTACATATGCCTTTTAGTATAAAGATTATTTACCTAATGTAGTGGATAGAAACCAGTAAACTAATTTTAGTTCATCACTCAGTAGCAGAACAGAGAAGACTGAGCAGCAATCCAGCAGTTCTAGGAGTGGAGAATAATGGCAAAATGGCTTGCCTCTTAAAAGGAGTTGGGGCTGCTTGTTGTTGTTTAAATACAAACTACAGAGAGCAATTTTAGCTGTCTGAGGAAGTTTTGAATAATATTGCTAACTCACAGAATTGTTGGCCAGAAGAAAAGACTTACAAGAGACCAAATGAAGCTGGGCAACATGCTTAGGTATTCTGCCACAGACATTAGGCTTTGTGGAGTCAGTTCTGATGACAAAGGAATGATTCGAGTGATCAGACAGAGGTGGAGCTTTCCAACATGGTGGCTTATTCATTGTGAAAGGATTGATCGGTTTATGGGATGGTATCTTACAGGTTTTGGGGAGTGAGTGGGCCAAGCACATCCAGCTCTCATGCATTGTTTGTGAGAACGCAAAAATAGTTCAGCCACAGTAGGAAACAGCTTGGCAACTCTTAAATTCAAACCTGTATTTACCACATGCCCTGGAAATCTCAATTGCAGGTGCTTATCAAAAAGAAAGGAAGATGTGTCTTCTTAAGGACTAGTTCTGTGTAGGACTAGTTAGGGAAACTTGAAGTAACTCCAATGCCCACCACCTAGGAATGCATGAAATACCTGTGATGGAGCCATAGGATGCATTTTTTTCAGCAACAGTGGAAGTCAGATACTTGGAGCACAGGTAAATCTCAGAAGCATTGTGCTAAGTGAAAGAATCGAAGCACAAAAGGCTCAAACTTTTTTCTTTTGGTACCCTCTGTGATACACATCAGGCAGATCCGTAGTCGCTAGGGCTTGTAAGGAGAGGCTTGAGATTGCTGAGTAACATTCCATTGTTTGCCTATATGACAATTTGTTTATCAAGTCATAATTTTAGCAGTTACTGTAAATATGCAGTGGTGTGGTGTTGTGTTAATATGCCTTTCTCTAGATTAAGCATCTTTTCATATGTCTATTATTATTATTTTTATTGAATTGCTTTCTGTCTTATAAAATTCCAAGAGTTCTTTATAAGTTTTAAGTAAAAATCTTATCAGATTATTTTATAGGCATCTTAATGTTTTCAGTCAATGGCTTATCCTTTATTTTTTGTATATTGGTAAATAAATATACACTCCTGATAAAACATTTTAGTACCTAAGTAAAACCTTAATGACAGAAGAAAGTGCACTGATAAATAAAAGTGAACACAGAACAAGTGAATAAAGTCTAAACACATCTGTCAGTCTGGCAGACATCGCCCATCCAGATGTGCGAGGCATTGATCGCATGTACTGACCTGTACTCTGTGTGTCTGTGTTGGGGTGCAGATGTCTTCACAAAAGCTCAGAGGTTGCCTTCCCTTCCCATTGCCTGTTACGTGACCTTTGAAACAGTGAGCCTGGGCAGCTCCAGGCCACTAGAAGGAAAGCGTGAGACATGAAAATGTATGGCATGTGGCCCTTTGTGCAAAACTTGTCCAATAAGTTATATAGAAGTCTTCCAGTTCTTCCAAAGATGTTTCTTTAAGATGGATGGCTAGAAACTCATGGAGAAAACTCAAAGTTGAGTGGACACGAAAGTAAGGGTGGTATGAAGAAAAGAATGCTTAACGTCTTTTTGAGGGTGAAGGAGGAGCTGGAAGGCTAAATATGACTAAGATGCACTAAAGAAAACTTCAAAAAAATAAGAAAGACATAATTTTTAAAAAGGTCAAGGGCTGGAGAGATGGCTCAGCAGTTATGAGTACTGGCTGCTCCTATAGAGTTTGAATTCCCAGCACCCACATGGCATTTCACAACTGTCTATAACTCCAGAATCAGGGGATCTATGGCACCATGTGGGAGGTATATATATACCCCCACACATGTAAAATAAGATGTATCTTTTAATAAAAGAAGTCCAGGAGGGACACACTGTTGAAGTAAGGGTCATGTCTGAATCTCGTTCCAGCAGGCAATGAGTCATGTGCGTGGAGACCTGAGCTTGGTACCATTGAAAACTGCTGATAGGCAGGCTCCATCTCCTGCATGTGGGAGCTCCCACCTTCCTGAGCAGCAGTGTTGACTACCCTAACTGGGCAGTAATGGCCTCTCTCTTGAACAGCTGGGAATGGCCTGGGTTGAAGTGCTGGGGAGTGAGGTGTTTGGGTTCTGGGATGTCACTGTGGTGCTGCGGGTGCCTGAGCCTTTTTATTTTCTTAATGGTTTTGGAAGGGCAGGGAGGTTCAAATTTTGCTGAAGTGGATAGTGTCTGCTTTTGTCCTGCTTTGACTGTTACCATGGGTTTTCTGTGTGACTGCAGGAAGAGGGTTTGACAACTTGACCTCTGTTCATCTTGCACGGCACACTCCTACAGGAACACTGGTAACTGTAAAAATTACAAACCTGGAAAGCTGCACTGAAGAACGCCTGAAAGCTTTACAGGTAATGATACAGAGGGAGGAAGTGTTGAAAGCTTTACAGGTAATGGTACAGAGGGAGGAAGTGTCGAAAGCCTTACAGGTAATGGTACAGAGGGAGGAAGTGTCGAAAGCCTTACAGGTAATGGTACA
>NC_034594.1:38123438-38135104 GCF_900095145.1 Mus pahari
ACAGAGGAAGGAAGTGTCGAAAGCTTTACAGGTAATGGTACAGAGGAAGGAAGTGTCGAAAGCTTTACAGGTAATGGTACAGAGGAAGGAAGTGTTGCAAGCTTTACAGGTAATGATACAGAGGGAGGAAGTGTCGAAAGCTTTACAGGTAATGGTACAGAGGAAGGAAGTGTTGCAAGCTTTACAGGTAATGATACAGAGGAAGGAAGTGTTTAAAGCTTTACAGGTAATGATACAGAGGAAGGAAGTGTTGAAAGCTTTACAGGTAATGATACAGAGGGAGGAAGTGTTTAAAGCTTTACAGGTAATGATACAGAGGGAGGAAGTGTTGGCTGTGGTGTCTTTTTGAGAGGATTGTGAAAGTTTCTGTCCCCAATTGATAGTTCTGTTAAAGAAAGTAAATTTAACTAAGTCATGCAGTTACCAGATTGGGAAGAACACATGAAAGCAAGATGGATTAGCTGATAGATCAAATATATTCAAACTTTGGTAAATACTACGAATTCTTCAAATGAGTGGCGTATTTCAGTGTTACATTGGAGACTGATAACACCCTCAGTCAGTCTAATGACAAACAGGAAAGGAGTTTTTCTATCATTTGAACAAAATCAACCTCAGAATTGATAAATTTTAATGGGATTATATTTCAGGCATATATAATTACTTTGTTGTTTCTAATCATTTTTTTGTACAAAGGGGGAAATTTATTTTAGCATTGTCTCAAATTGTAAACTATTTACACGAGGGTGAGGAGATGTCTCAGCAAGTACAGGTGCTTATTCCTAACCTCATGGCCTGCGTTTGACCTCGGGAGCCCACATGATGGAAAAAGATGAACAGTTCCTGCAGTCTGTCTCTGGTGTCCACGTGTACACTGCAGCATGTGCATGCCCCTCTCCAGCAAATAAGTAGATAAATGTAAAAACATTTTAAAAACAGGTCGGCAGGTAGGTAGGTAGGTAGGTAGGTAGGTAGGTAGGTAGGTAGGTAGGTAGGCAGGTAGATAGCTTAGGGTGGAAAAGGTTGGGAGAAACTGCCAAAATATTTACAGTGGTTCTCTCCATGATGTCTTAGTGATTTCCCTGTCCTCATTTTTAGTTGTTTTTAAACATTTCTACAGCAAAAATTTATACAGTATTTAGATGTATTCCCTTTGGAGGTAAACTAAGTCACATTTCTTTTTCACTGTGGGCTTCTGGACAAGTTTTCTGACATTTTAAAAGTGCCTTATAAAACACAAGTCACTGTCATGTATTTTCTGGAACAACTATGAAATTTAGAAGCAAAAGCTAACATGCTCCCTTGAGTATTAGGCACAATCACTGCTATTGAGAAAGAAAAAGGTGACTTTTAAACTTTTCTCTTTTCTCTTTATCCTAGAAAGCAGTGATTCTATCTCACTTTTTCCAACATCCCAATATTACCACTTATTGGACAGTGTTCACTGTTGGCAGCTGGCTTTGGGTTATTTCTCCATTTATGGCCTATGGTAAGAAAATGGTTTTAAGTAAAACAACTAATTGTTTAACATGGATGGTATCATTGTAAAAATAGAGAGGGGTCTTGTATCTATCATTCGCTACTTTTAATTTATAGATTTAGTGGCCAATTCTAGATTTCGTACTATATTTCTGCTGCTTCTTTTTTAGAGTAGAATGGGAATGGTGATCCACCAACCACCATTGATTCTCTAAAAGTGCTGTGCCCTGGCACACACTGCCCTCCCTCAGCTTCCTCCCCTCTCTTGTTAGAGAGTAGTGGTTGTTTTGCAAGCAGAAATAGTTTCCCTATGTAAGCACACTGTCTTTGCCTCTTCTTTGCTGTCCTATGAACTGATGTCAGTGAATTGTAGATACCAGGGGTGGGCCTGGCTTCCTTATCTGTGCTGCTTACAGGAGGAAATCACTCACACTTTCTATTCTGATCAGCCCTGGTGCTTAGCACAACTCATTTTCCAGTAAATGTACCGAACAAATAGCAATGGATTCTAGAACTTTGGTCTTTAGAACAGCTCTTGTGAATTACTTCTAGATTTAAAATATCACATATACACATTTTTATTCAACACTGAAAATTTCTCTGTTTTTAAAAGTCACTAAAAGGAGTGTGTGTGTGTGTGTGTTGTAACTGGGGTTGAATACAGGGCCTTGAGCAGGGTAGGCAAATGCTATATATTATATGTTATATCCCCAGCCCCTCCTCCAAAAAAAAAAAAAGTAGTAAGGAGGGATAAAGAAGGGGCTAGGAATTAGGGATTAGGATTAACTATTTCTAGCCAGGTCTGGTGGCACAGGTGGCACAAAACTATAAGCTTCTTAGGAAGCTGAGACAGGAGGATCACAAGTCAAGGCCTGCCTGAGCTGTAGAATAAGTTCAAGACCAACCTCAGCAATTTAAATGAGATTCTACCTTAAAATTAAAAAAATGGATAGAGAGCTAGTGACATAGCACAGTAATACCATGCATGAGGTTTTAGATTCAAGCCTCAGTTCTATTTTGTGATGGTGATGATGGTCATAATGATGATGGTGATTGGGTGATGATGGTGATGATGATGGCAATGATTCTTGAAGGGAAGTTGTGTCTGCATGGGAAATTGGCTATACTCAAAAAGTAAGAGGCATGTGTTTGTCTCCTTATGATTGAAAAGAGTATTTAAAGCACAGTTGAAAGTAAAATCACTTTAAGTGTTCATCTGAATACACCTGGGCTTTCTTTCAGGTTCAGCAAGTCAGCTCCTAAAGACCTACTTTCCTGATGGAATGAGTGAAACTTTAATAAGAAACATTCTCTTTGGAGCAGTACAAGGGTTGAACTATCTGCACCAAAATGGCTGTATCCATAGGTATTTGCTTATTTACAGTCTACATAAGTGAAAGAATTTTAAAGAAGTCATCCAGGGAAACTTTTGTAAAGAGAAGTGTTAGAAAAGAAGGGATAAGAAATTAATAAATGGAAATTGAAGATAACCAGTAGATATCTGACCAGTAGATAACAGTGGTGCCTACCATTCATGTCTGTTCACCAGAAATGTTCATGCCACAGTGTGCATGCTGGGTTGGCACTGGTGTGTGCACACTGGTGTGGCAGGAGAGTAGAGAGCATGCCTTAGTGGAGGCGGGACTTGTTCCCAGATTATCAGCTGGGATTTGGGGGTGGTGGTAGTGGGGTTTGTTTTTGTTTGTCTCTTTCTTTCTTTCTTTCTTTCTTTCTTTCTTTCTTTCTTTCTTTCTTTCTTTCTTTCTTTCTTCCTCTTTCTCTTTCTTTCTGAAAATAAAGAGCATCTTTAGCTACTTTCCAGCTTATGTCATGTTTCTATCTTGTGTGAGTTATAACGGTTCTTTCCTGAGTGGTCTTTAGCCCTGCAGAGCACCATACTAAATACCAGTTCTCCCTGAGCTCCTCTAGACTCTTGTGTTCCACTGTAGATTGAGTAGACTTGTTTGTTGTTTTTGTCTCCTTAACGCTTGCTGCTGGGTTCCTTGTTTGTCAGCAGCGTTCTGACTGAAGATTCCAAGTTGGATGTATTCAAATGAAGGTTCTCTTCACCTTACCAGATTGTTGGCTGTCCCACTCTGATAATGTCCAAATGTAGTGTTTTAGATGGGAAAACAAGGCTCTTGCATCATCTGTAGGACAGTTAAGAGAACTTTAATATGACATATCTTTATAAATGATGGTATCCCACAGAAACTTTATTATTTCATTTAACCTTGAGTAACTACTGTAAACTTCAGTGCATCCTCAAGTAGCAAAATTAACACTTTCATTTCTTTGTGATAGTTGCCCTGTTCTGATGCTATATTAAGTACCTGAGGAGTTCTTTGACTCCTTGAAAATGTCATGTATTTTCAGTTCATATGATACACTGCTGTGTTATAAAGGGTATTTAATTTCCAAGGGAATAGAAGGGTATGTTCTCACCAGACTTTTATTCATTCTTCATTGGCCAGATTCCTAGTACTTAGGATTGTTTCTTTTTGTTCTAGGAGTTTTAAAGCCAGCCATATCCTCATTTCTGGTGATGGCCTGGTGACCCTCTCTGGCCTGTCCCATCTGCATAGTTTGCTTAAGCACGGACAAAGGCATAGGGCTGTGTTTGATTTCCCACAGTTCAGCACATCAGTGCAGCCGTGGCTGAGTCCAGAACTACTGAGACAGGTCAGCTGTGGCTATTGCTGTTGTGTCTGTGCGTCTCAAATGTCTTTGAGTTTGACTAAAGGACAGTTATATCCTTGTTTTTTTGGTGAATGGCTGCCACAAGACCTTTTCTCTTCTCACATGTGTGTTAGGAATTTTAAATTGTAAAAGCATTTATCAGGTGGATCTTGATTTTGTGCTTTGGGGGCTCGCTTTCATTGCTCACCATCTTTTATCAAGAGGACACCTCGATACCACTCTGCTGTTTGTACTAAGGCTCCCTATTGTGCTTACAGGATTTACATGGATATAATGTGAAGTCAGATATTTACAGTGTTGGGATCACAGCCTGTGAATTGGCCAGCGGGCAGGTACCTTTCCAGGACATGCATAGGACTCAGGTAATGCTCCAGAACTTAACTGTGACAGCTTTCTTAGGTCCAGATGACTTCTATTGAACATTTTTATTGTAGACTCTAGAGCTTTATTAGCATTTTTGTGTACATGTTTTACCTATAGATGGTTTCCTTTCTCCTAGATGCTATTACAGAAACTGAAAGGTCCTCCGTATAGCCCACTGGATGTCAGTATTTTTCCTCAGTCAGACTCTAGAATGAGAAATTCCCAGTCAGGAGTAGACTCTGGGATTGGAGAAAGTGTGCTTGTCTCTACTGGAACTCACACAGTCAATAGCGACCGGCTCCATACACCATCCACAAGAACGTTCTCTCCTGCCTTTTTTAGCTTGGTGCAGCTGTGTTTGCAGCAAGATCCTGAGAAAAGGTAATACTGGTCACCTCTAAGTAGCATAAAACATATGTGCTTTACATCTTATAGTAGTTTTACGATATTACTCTTCCCATAAAATTAACGTATTTTGATTAAAAAATTAATCTGGAGAAGGTCAGTGCTAAGAACAAGTCCAAGTGATGAGCAGGTATAAAGAGCAGTTGGACTCCTTTCTTGGCCATGCCACGCCCAGCTGAGCTGTCATGTACAAATCAATTCGTAGTGTGTCTGTTAAGGCACCTTTGAAAACTCCTAAAAAGTATAAAGCAGTTTTGTGTGTGTGTAAATACACACACACACATACACACACACAAACATAAACATGTACACATACACACATTTTCTGATGTTAGGTTTTATTTTCTAATAACTTTTTCAAAAATTTCAGGCCATCAGCAAGCAGTTTGTTGTCCCATGTATTCTTCAAGCAGGTGAGCTGGTCCATTATGCATTGTTTTAAATATTTTAAAATATTATTTTTAAAAGCCTTTATTAGTTGGCTTCATAGGACACTTGGGTTACAAAAACTTTAATAATAACTTCCCTATAAAATAGAATTAAAATAAGAACATTTTTTTTTAAAGATTTATTTATTTATTTATTATATGTAAGTATACTTTAGCTGTCTTCAGACACTCCAGAAGAGGGCATCAGATTTCTGTTACGGATGGTTGTGAGCCACCATGTGGTTGCTGGGATTTGAACTCAGGACCTTTGGAAGAGCAGTCGGTGCTCTTAACCGCTGAGCCATCTCACCAGCCCAAGAACATTTTTAGTAGTTAATTTTAGGCTCATTTTAGTGTGTATGTGTGTACATGGTGTATGTTCATGAATGTGTCATAAGGACACTTGTGGAAGTCACTCTGTCCAGTGTGTGGAACCCAGGATAGAGCTTAGGTTTTCGAGTATAGGTCTGAAACACCCTTGGCACCTTTGCCTGCTGAGCCATCTAGTGGCCTTAATTATATATACAATATCTGAAAGATTTTTATTCTTCAAAAACAAAGCAGTAAAAATAACATATGTTACACACACTATATTTTCATTAACTTAAAACTGGTGTCTGTCTTACCAAGAAGTAATGACAGGGCAGAATAATTCTGCTTAAAGTTAGATTATTTAGCTTTTAAGTCTTTGGTTTTCTCTGATTGTCAGAATTAGAAGCATTTAAAAGGAAAAGACCTAAAAATAATTTTGAAGTTTTAAATTTCTTTAAAAGTTATTTATTACTTATAAAATTTGTGTTGAGTCTCTGTGCCCACGTCACTATTTTAAGTTTCTTTAACAGATGAAAGAAGAAAGCCAGGACTCCATACTTCCCCTGTTGCCACCTGCTTATAACAGGCCATCAGCGTCACTGCCGCCAGCGTCACCGTGGAGCGAGCTGGAATTCCAGTTTCCTGATGACAACGACCCGGTCTGGGAATTCTAGGGTTGCCAAATCATTTCATGTCCTCTATACTTGACAGCGTCTCCTTGCTGCTTGTCTTCTGTCTTGTTAGGTACAAATGACAAATCTATACTTGAAAATACAGTTGGTGCACTGGAGAATTGATCAGTTAAACCACTCTGTTCATGGGGCATGGATTTACCCTCTCTGCCCAGATCAGAGCACCCGCACGACTTCCTCATCAGTTATTACCCAGCTCAGCTAGTGTCCGCTTGCCCGCCCTTCCACACATCCCCCCTTCTTTTCCACTTTTTAAGCTGTGACTGGTACTTTCTGGATCTCAGTGTAACTTTTGAGCTAATTAATTTTCTTCTACATTTTATTGTTCTCTGGGGGAATGAACCCTTCCTCAGAGGACAGTGCTTCCAGAACATCTTTTCTTCCAGATTCACTAGCCTTTTTGATCAGCTATTGTTAGATAAACAGGCTGGTTTATTCTGGTACAAAGCCCTTTTTTGGAGAAGGGAAAATGTTTGTACTATTCCTTTTACATATGGCAACATCAAACTGAGCCTTGCTCACATTAAATAATTCACTTGAACTATAAAGATGCAATTTGCATTTTAAAAGGGAGGGGGCTAACATAACACTTTTCTACCTGTGTAAATTATAGATCATTAATTCATGCACCCTGTGGGAGCTCAATAAAAATGTATTAAACATCTCTTATATATTTTGTGTGGCTTAACAAAGCTAGAACACAGATTCTAATTTGATTTGCTGAGAGAATCTTTTTAAACATAATTAACATGGTAAACTGCAGGCAATCTCTTAGAGACAAATGGCATGTTGGCCTTTTACATGCTTGTTTCTGTAGTGGGGTAAACCTTGAAGACCATGCTGTTGTTAATGGCGCTGCCTCCCTAGCAGGAGATGTTGTGTTTTAGTTACATTTTTGTTGCTATGATAAAATACCACAATCAAAAGAGTTGCAGAGGGCTAGTTGTACATACTGACAGAGAAGGCAAAGCAGCAGGAGCAGAGAGATAAGAGGTTCTATCTCAACTACCTCACACTCAGCTGCAGCACAGGCAGCAGAGAGGGGAACTGGAACTGGGGCAAGACTACGAGCTCTCAGAGCACCCTCTGCAGCATACTTCCTCCTGCAGGGCAAAGAGCATCACCAAAGAGCTCATCACCAACATCAACTAGGTGTTCGGATACATGAGCCCATAGGGCACATTTTTCATCCAAACTGGCATAGTGTCTTAAAAGTGGTTTGTAATTGAACTTATAATAAACTGGGGTCTATGTCAGTTGGTTTTCTTCATCTATATGACTATATAGATTGGAAGTTAATCTATGTGACTATATTACATTGGAAGTTACTGTAAAATGATTATCTTAAGTCTAAATAGGCAGTTAGAAGCAATTCTGTTCATGTTTGTTGGCTATACCTCTGCCTCAAGTATGAACGTTAGAGTTTCTCTATCAACACAGCCGCCAAGACCTACGGAGGTGGGAAGTGGAGGTGAGAAAAATTAGAGTGGGCCACAGAGGAAGGAGAGGACAGGACCACTGGAGCACTGAGCGGCTGCCAGAGAGGGAGTTGTACTTCATCCCACTCAATGCCTTAGCATCTCCCAATCTGAGAACGTCCTGCATGTGCAAGATGCCAAAGGTAGGAGGGGTGTCATGGACATTGCCTGTCAGAGCTCCTACTGTTGATATGTTACGACTTGGCTCATGAAATTATGGAGGCTGACAAGCCTCAAGGTCTGCCAGATGAGCTAATGAACAAGTACTGGTGGTAG
Source organism: Mus pahari (assembly GCF_900095145.1). Taxonomy (NCBI): domain Eukaryota; kingdom Metazoa; phylum Chordata; class Mammalia; order Rodentia; family Muridae; genus Mus; species Mus pahari. Next base: position 38,131,572 of record NC_034594.1, read on the forward strand.
TTCTAGCCCAAATGCTATCAGGTTTTATCAAGGCCAAGGTAGTGTTGAGTTTGAGTACAGTGGCTATAAAAAGCTAAATCCATGTTCAAAGTCAGGAAGGAGGGTATTATTTGGGGAATGTTATTAGGGATAATAATAGCATTTGATCAGGGAAAACTTCAGAGATATCAATGGTGACATGTTTTAGAGATACTGTTTGCAAGTGACAATGTTGTCATAAAATCTTAGTGGGGTACAGGAATTTGAGATGTCCTTCTGGGAAATATGCCTTTGCTAAAGCCTGACTAAAGTGGTTTTCTTCCTTACGATTGGCCAGTGACTTGCTACCTCCCAGTGCTTTTCTTCACCCTCCTCTGCTTCACTGCAACTCTTTATTTCTTGTGCCTACCTTGTTACTCTGGCATCTAGGGCAGAAACAGCTAGGATCTCTTTGGTTGTTTTGTTTTGAGTGGTGCTGGGGAGCTGGGCCTCACAGTGACCTCACCTCTGCTCCTCCTGGAGGCAGCCGCCTCTTCCTTTTCTGAAGTCTTCTGGAGCGCTGGGAGCACTTCTTGTTTTTATTAACTTTGGGCCTTTCTCACTGTTCCTTTGGCTTCTTAGCCTGGACCCATCATTCAATAAAATAAGTCCCTGCATTCTTTCTACCTGGAAGAGCAGTGCATGATATTAAAATGAACAAAAGTTCTACCAGCTCAGAGAACTATGGACTGTTGAATCTAGAAATGTAACTAGCGCTAAGTTAAGTTCCCTTGCTAAGCACAGACAGATGCAAATGGAGAACTGGCAAACTAGGTGGGTAGCGATAACCAAGTGAGGAGCTTAAAGACTACTTCACCCCAAAAGAGGAGCGCTGGGGTGCAAAACTTTGCTAATGAACACCAACTGAATATACATTTTTTTAGTTTGTTCTGGAAGGCTTATAAACAAAACCACATTTCTTTAGAATGTTTATTTTTCACTTTAATTATAACAAAATGGTCTAACAAGATGAAATTTAGTTGCTGACTTCTATCACACAAGGATAGATCTCCAAACCATTTTGTTAATGGAGAAATTATATTCTGACTGGTGGCCTCACGTATCATTCTGCAGTGCCTAGCATCTGGATAATCTCACTAATGAGCGGACGCTTTTCAATATCCTCTTTTAATTTTCTTTTGGACCGCACTTTACGGATTTCATACGCTGGGTTGGCATATAAGTGAACTAAGCCCGCTGAAACCATCCGAGGACTTGCAAATTTCCAGGCGGCACTTTCTCGTCGTTTGTTAGGCGCTGGAGCAGTGTATGGTCGTGCACAGTGTTTTGCCTGATTATGGGAATCATCTGGACTCTTGCCTAAAAGTCTTGCTCCTGATTTTGATTTTTTAGGACATTTAACTGAGGGTGCGTGTAAATCGTCGAATCTATCCAAACAATCCTAAATATTGAAACAAAATATCAAATTGGTAAATTAGGCTTCTTAAAAAACACATTGTTTCATTATAAGGACTCTTTGTAATAGCAACAGTTAAGAAATGATTGTCCTGATGTCTCATAGACAGTCCCAATTCATGCTCTGTACCCAGTGCTGGCCACTAAATACTCCCTTACAAGTCATGTTTAAAAAGCAAACAAACAAACAAACCAAACAACCCCCCCACACACCTTTTTAGAGGACTGGATGCTCTGGGGTCCGACTCGGGCAAGCTGGTCAGCCTAGTCTATAGTTCTTCTAGTCCAAAATACCTTTCCCATGACCTCAAATATAAATAATCAATTTTGATATTTTACTGTAATAGCATCTAAACTTGTACTGATCAGCCTATACAAGTTAATAGCCATCTTTGTTAGCATACATATACATATACACATATGCATAGGTACAGCATAACAGTCAAGAATATGATTGTAATATTTGTTTCTATGGGACTTAATTTCAGTATATAGTCCAAGCTGGCCTCTTACTCAATCTTCCTGTCTCAGTCTCCTGATTGCTAGGATTCTAAGTGTGTATCACCATACACATCTTGATTATTTATGTTAAAAATAATTTGCAGCCTGTGGCATATGCCTACAATTCCAGCAATCAGGAGGCAGAGGCAGGCAGGTCTACAGAGTTCAAGGATGAGTTCAAGGATGGCCAGGGCTCCACAGAGAGAGCCTGTCTCAAAAAACCAAAGTAATATCATATATAAAAATTTTATATATAGTGTAACATTAAATATAAATAAATAAGTAGTATATAATAGTTTATATATTATTTTGGTTTTATAATTTTTAACTATTATTATTATTTTCAAGTGTAGTCCCATCACTCAGAGGGTAGAGGAAGAAGGATTAACCAAAATAACAAGAAGGTAAAAGGAATAGTTCTCCTCTTTACACATTTTATGGCCTCATTTTGAAATAAACATATGAAGACCTACATGTACCCTCTAAAAGGCTGTGGTGCTGTTAGCTATACAGTGGTGTGAGCTAGTTTATTCACATAGTGGTTCATCCTCTTTGGGAGGTGGGAGTATGACAGCCACCCACAAGGATGGCTACTTTGATGAGAGATAAGGTAGGAATGGACTAGTTGAATTGTAGGTCAGAAAGGTTGGATAGCACTAGTAAGTATTTGAACAACCAGAGAGATGGACACCCATCCTCTTCTATCGTTTTGGGGGCAGGGATTGACAGGATCTTACACTCTAGTTCACACTATCCTGGAACCCACTGGCTTGGAGCTCACTGTGTAGTGTAGGTTGGCCTAAAACTTGAGATCATCTGGCCATTGGAGTGCATGGTGTACGTACATGCCTAATGATTCGTTTTCCTCTAGTGTGGGTGGAACGAACCCAATCTCATTTTTAAAGAGAGTTTCTGCTGCGTTAATAATTATTAACATCTTTAGCCCCATAGCTGACAGCTGGGGCATCAGTGGAAGGACAGGAGAGCCACACCACTGGTTCAAAAGAAGTGCCTTCTATTCCTAGATTTTAAAGAAGGACTTGTTCCTTGAAAAGGAGTGGGAAATAAGAAGTTCAAAGCCAAACAAATGTAAGGGGCTATCTCTGGGGTCAGGTCCAACAACATAGCCTTTCTGTCTTCTGACTGATTCATTTTAGAAATTCTTCGATTTCAGAAAATAAAAGGCCATCTTTGAGATCATCTGGTAAACACTCTACTGCCATGTAATTCTGTTGTCCACTGGATATAAAGGCTTAAGCCATGAAGTCCTCATTAGGGAGATAATGAAGCTGCCCTTTCCTGCCCTCATGGACAGGGTTGTGAATGCTGGGGAGAAGTTTAACTGGGAAATGCAAGCAGTAGGGCCTGACCTGCAGCTCCAGAATCCACATTAAAAGACAAAAACAAACAAAAAAACTGGGCATTTTTCGGCAAATAAGAAGCAAAAAATAAGCGTTTGGAATCCCAGGTCCAGGATGTGGACATAAGATTCCTGGAGCTTCAAGAAACTGGACTCCAAAAACTCAAATAAACCCATTAAAAAATGGGGTACAGAGCTAAATAAAGAACTCTCAACTGAGGAATATCGAATGGTTGAG
>NC_034594.1:38139189-38145877 GCF_900095145.1 Mus pahari
AAAGAAAACGTGGTATATTTACACAACGGAGTACTACTCAGCTATTAAAAACAATGAATTTATGAAATTCTTAGGCAAATGGATGTATCTGGAGGATACCATCCTGAGTGAGGTAACCCAATTAGAAAAGAACTCACATGATATGCACTCACTGATAAGTGGATATTAGCCCAGAAACTTAGAATGCCTAAGATACAATTTGCAAAACACATGAGACTCAAGAGGGAAGACCAAAGTGTGGATACTTTGTTCCTCCTTAGAATGGGGAACAAAATACCCATGGAAGGAGTTACAGAGACAAAGTTCGGAGCTGAGACAGAAGGAAGGACCATTCAGAGAATGCCCCACCCAGGGATTCATCCCATAAACAGCCATCAAACCCAGACACTATTGCATATGTCAGCAAGATTTTGCTGACATGATCCTGATATAGCTGTCTCTTGTGAGGCTATGCCAGTGCCTGGCAAATATAGAAGTAGATGCTCACAGTCATCTATTGGATGGAACACAGGGCCCCCAATAGAGGAGCTAGAGAAAATACCCAAGGAGGTGAAGGGGTCTGCAACCCTATAGGAGGAACAACAATATGAACTAACCAGTACCCCCCCAGACCTCATATCTCTGGCTGCATATGTAGCAGAAGATGGCCTAGTCAGCCATCATTGGGAGAAGAGGTCCTTGGTCTTGTGAAGATTATATGCCACATGTCATGGTTTGTATATTCTTGGACCAGGGAGTGGCACCATTTGGAGGTGTAGTCTTGTTGGAATAGGTGTGACCTGGTTGGAATAGGTGTGTCACTGTGGGTGTGGGCTTAAGACCCTCACCATAGTTGCCTGGGAAGTAGTCTTCCAGTAGCAGCCTTTGGATGAAGATGTAGAACTCAGCTCCTCCTGCACCATGCCTGCCTGGATGCTGCCATGCTCCCACCTTGATGGTAATGGATTGAACCTCTGATTCTGTAAGCCAGTCCCAATTAAATGTTGTTTTTTATAAGACTTGCCTTGGTCATGGTGTCTGTTCACAGCAGTAAAGCCGTAACTAAGACACCCCAGTACAGGGGAATGCCAGGGCCAGGAAGCAGGAGTGGGTGGGTTGGGGAGCAGGGCGGGGGGAGTGTATAGGGGACTTTCAGGATAGCATTTGAAATGTAAATGAAGAAAATATCTAATACAAATATCTAATAAAAAAGAAAAAGAAAAAGAATAATCATTTTTAAAAGAAATTAATAAGAAAAAGTAAAATATGGCCAAAAAGAAGGAGGAGGAGGAGGAGGAGAAGGAAGGAGGAAGAGGAGGAGGAGGAGGAGGAAGGAGAAGAAGGAGGAGGAGGAGGAGGAGGAGGAGGAGGTGCATAAAGCTCAGCATCCCAATCATGGAGCAGGAAGGGTTAAACTGGAGAGGAATTGGAGGTGGGGTAGAGAAGGAACATGGGATCACTAACACGCAAGACTGTTCTTTAAAAAATTCATATGGAAACCTATCTGCTACCTTAGAAGTAAGTGTGTGTGTGCATGTGTGAGTGTGTGTGTGTGTGCACGTGTGCGTGTGCGTGTGCGTGTGCGTGTGTGTGTGTGTGTGTGTGTGTGTGTGTGTAATGGACACAGTTCAGAGAATAAGAGAGACTGTGGAATGCTCAACTCTAAATGGAACCTGTGTATCCCATTCCCTCTTCTCAAGGCTGTAAGAGCCAGAGGCAACAGATGAACACAAGGAGACAATGTCCTCAAGACATGAAGCGGTACCACTTAAAGCACAGTGGTTGTGATAGCTAGCGTGTGTGAGGTCAAACCAGACAACAATCTCAGAAGGAGATCAAGTCCCAACCCTACCCAAGGATACTGGCAATTGATAGCTGCTAGAGGAAGGAAGGTCATTTTTCTTTAAGAATATAGCCCCTAGGAAGTTGGCCACACTGCACACATCTAAGAGGTATAGATGGGCAGCACAAATAGGACTTGACTGGGTGGCAGGGAGACACAGCGTGGGTAGGCAGGGAAAGAGGGTGGATCTGGAAAAAGTTAGGGAGGGGAGGGAAGAGATCGAAACACTATGAAAATTTCTAAGTACTAGTTAAAAAAAAAAGTAGAATTAATTTTCAAGATCTCAGAATGTGATATACCAAAAATGGTAAAGGACCAAAAATAGATATTAAATTTAAAATGTTGAATTTATAATCCAACAGGGTAGGTATAAGCTATATATATTCTTAACTCCTAAAAGAATCAGTAAAAGCTTCATATTTATTTACTGAAAGAAAAAAACCCCAGCTGTCTGAAAAAGCCCTGTGTATAGTTCTCTCTCTGGAAGAAGAAAAATCTCATGTTTCTGTGGTATCTATCCTAATGGCCGTGCAGGCTAGACGGCATAGAACCCTAGGCTAATTTCAGTCAGGGTGGTTAGTCAGGCTTTCCAACACAGTCAGGTACCAGGGTGGGCTTCAGATCTGTCAGCACCGAGGGCTTTCCTAGAGAAAAGAGCACCCTTTTCTAAGTCCAAATGCCCTCTTCCTACCTCAGAAAAAGCACTTTGGTTTTATAATTGTATTTTGAATCAGTTGAGATATTTGGATTTCAGGAGATTTTTTAAATGTGGAGGTCTGTATACCATGGAACTACTAAAGTTACACACACACATACACACACACACACACACACACACACACACACGCACACACACCTGCATTCAGGAGGCATAAATATTCTAAGGCACATTACTTACAAACTGTTGACAACTACAGAAGCGAATACTTAGAAAAAGCGTTATTACATGTATAGTTCTCCTTGCAGTCCAGTGAAGTAAATTCCTTGGCGCAGACTTCCGGAGATGAGGTCTTGTAGTGGGCAGTGTGGCTGGTAGAAACCTAACTATCTTGTGAAATGACTTCTTTGGTTTGGTGGCGTGGTCTCTTTCTTTTCTTTTGGATTTCATGTTTTCTCTCTTCAATACTTCTGGGAAGAAGAATGACCTTGAGCTTTTCTCATTTTCTTTATATTTAAATGACTGTGATTCAGAGATCTTGGCACGCTTTTCATTGCAAGCTTCATATGGGTTTCTATAAAGAGTTTCCATTTCATTCTTGAACTGTGCAAATGTAACCAAGTGTTTTTTATTGTTATTATTATTTCCTCTCAGTCTCTGATAATAGTGGTCTAACTTTGATTGTTCCCCAATCTCTGGTTTGACATGAATGAAGGTGTTAGTCTTCCATGTAGGGAAGGAGAGCTTGCTTATGGATTCGTTTTCTTTTGGTATTTTGCAATTAGGGAGCTTTAGATAAGGTGAAAATTCTGTATCAAGCTTTTCCTGTGCAGTCAATTTATAAAAGTTATTGTTCTCCCTCTTGTCAAATTGCTTCATTTTCAATGTCTTTTCAAAGCAAGGTTTTGATTGAATTGTTTTTGATCTACTATCCCAACCATATAGATCTTGAATCTCTGTTTTGTAGACAGAACTTTCTACTTGAGCAAACTGCATGAAACCATGATCCTTCTTCTGTTTCCTGAATGACATGTCTGAAGGTCTTTCTGGTGACCTAGTTAGTGGATTTGCCTGGTTATTTTTGTTGAGGAAAGGTTGCATTTGTATTAAATTTAGTGTTTCTTCTTCCCTGGTATAAATATTTTTCTGTTCCCATATTGTTGGTAGGTTTTCTTTTAAAATTTGTGAGAAAGAACTTTCCCTTTCTTCCTTCCTGGACAGTTCTGTTTCTCTGCAATTATCTTTAAGCAGCGCGTGTAAAGCCGCATTTTGACCATTTTTTAAATATTTCATTTGCTCTTGTGAATCCTCCCTCATAAAGTAACTTTCATTTCTAAAAGGTAAATTTGTTTTTATGTGTTTTAATGGTATGGAAGGTGAATGGAGTGAGATAATTTCCTGGCTGATCCCCTTTAGCTGCGTTTCTGACACCAGTCCTGACTTATAAAGTTTTTCTATAAAGAGGACCTGAAGGTATTTGCTCAAATCAGTTTTTAGACTTAACAATTCATTTTCTGATAAATCCTGAAGATAATTTTGTAGAGATTTGCTTACAGGGTATTGCATGTTTATTTTAAGGTTTGAACCAAAATTCCCATCTGCAATGTCTTGTCCTGGCTCACTCTTATTTCTCACAGGGGGCACGCCACCGGCATGGAGAGCCATAGCATCTGTCTCATTGAATAAGTTGCTCACTGAAAGATTCTTCAGGAAATAATTTTGGAGAATTTCACTTAGAAAACCTCTAAGCTTTGTTTCTAGATGTTTATCTATGAAATGATGGTTAAAATTGTTTACAAAAGACATGATTTCTTTTACAGTTTCTGAGTATTTCTCCTGAAAGGGACTTTGCTCTTTTGACTCGGCTTTCTCGTTCATCAGATAGAGTTTGTGATAGATTGTTGGTAAGTCCTCCTCGGTGATGTGGCCTGACTCTGTAAGTCTTTCAACAAGGTATTGCTGAATGTGTTTACTTAACTCAGATTTCAAATTTTTTACTTCTGTCTCCGAGAGTTTCTCTAGAAACACACGCAGCTTTGGATTCAAAATGGGTTTCCTGTCTACTTTTTTGTCTGCTTTGTTAAAAGTCTCTTGAATTTTTTCTAAATGTTCTGTACCACTTGGTGAAGAATGTTTAATTAGACGTTCTGAGTCTTTTTCTGGTTGTTGTCTTCTTTCAGACGGATTGTATTTGAAGAAAATACTGAAGATATTTTTTAGGATGTTTTTTAACTTTGTTGTGTCGGTGTCTTTAACTTTATCTAGTGAGCTACTTGAACTTTCTAAATTGGAGCCTAGCTCCATCTCCTCTGTATCAGTGGGTGAGTCTGACTTTGCATCTCGTACTGGATATTTTGACTCTTGAGTGGATATACTTTGGCAGTCTTCTGTATATTCACCTCCACTCACAGAATAGTCTAGGGGGTTGATGCTAGATGTATTCTGCCTGGAAAGAAGTTTTATTTGGCTTCTGCTATCAGAATACTGCTCTGTGGAAGAGGTTGTCTGTGAGTCCAACAAAGAGTTCTGATGTTCTTTATCAAGTTCTATCACTTTGATTATCCCAGATTCTAACAGAGTATTTACAGGAAAGGACTGTATTATTTGGCTTATGATCGATTTGGACTGTGACAAGCTAACGTCACTGTCTTTTTCTTCATAGTTGATAATGTGTGAAGATACACTTCTCTCCCAAGGTGTCAGCAACTGATCTTGTGAGTCCATCTGGGCCTCACTTGAGCTCTTTGTTCCTATTCCCAGTTGTGAGAATATGGGTGCAGTAAATATTTGCTTGATAACGTACTCATATATGCTACCACTTAAAACATGTTCAGAGCTAGATTCTTCACTTACTAAATGTTTTTTCTTGAAACTACTCTTTCTGTTCATTGGAAAATTTCTTCCAGCAGCCTCTAAGAGTTTTTCAGTGACATATCCTTCTATGTTTGAAAATTTTCCTGGTTCACCTTCTGGGAGTAAATCTTGAGGGCTGTTTTTAACTACAGGACTTAAAAGAACCTGGGAATTTAGAAGGTCTTTTGATGAACGCCAACTGTTTAGATCTTGGACTTTTTCAAACATTCTGTCATCTGTGCTATCAGATGGCCTGCTGTGCACACTTGGAGATGGAGAATAGCCTTCATCATTTGTGTAGAATTCTGATTTAGAAAACAACTCATCTGAAAGGTCTTGCAGATTTTTACTTAAAATTGATTTGAGTACTATTGACTGTTTTAAATTTTCAATATCAGAGGTAAAATTTACTGAATTTGAGGGGTGATGTGTGTTTACATTTTCAGTCACTGATGATGCCCCTTGGACATTTGGGAGCCATTCTAACTTACTCTGTTTATCTGAAGAGTCTATTGTGGAGACATCAGGATCCAGCACATTCTTAGTACCTGGAGGTTCTGCTGTGTTGATAGTAGTATCTGAATTGACAGTAGGACTGCTACTTGCTGAACTATTGTTACTATCTAAAGACTTTGTTGAAATCATATTGGGATCATGTGACAACTGATTAGTATCTGAAGACTTACTTGCATTGATACTAGACTCATGGCTCAACTTACTCTGATCTGAAAGCTTCGTTGAAATGATGCTAGGATCATGGGATAACTTGTTAGGATCTGAAAACATTCCTGAAATACTAGGATCACGGCTCAACTTATTAGGATCTGAAGACCTTGCTAAAACGAAGCTAGGATCATGGGATAACTTGTTAGGATCTAAAGACAATCCTGAAATGATGCTAGGATCACGGGATAACTTGTTAGGATCTGAAGACTTTTTTGAAATGACACTAGGATCATGGGAAATGATGCTAGGATCATGGGACAGCTTGTGAGGATCTGAAGACTTTTTTGAAATGACACTAGGATCATGGGAAATGATGCTAGGATCACGGGACAGCTTGATAGGATCTGAAGACTTTGCTGAAATGATACTAGGATAATGGGACAACTTGTTAGGATCTGAAGACCTTGTTGAGATGATACTAGGATCACGGCTCAACTTACTAGGATCTGAAGACCTTGCTAAAATGAAGCTAGGATCACGGGATAACTTGTTAGGATCTGAAGACATTCCCGAAATGATGCTAGGATCACGGGATAACTTGTTAGGATCTGAAGACCTTGTTGAGATGATACTAGGATCATAGGACAGCTTGTTAGGATCTGAAGACCTTGTTGAGGTGATACTAGGAT
>NC_034594.1:38147087-38184598 GCF_900095145.1 Mus pahari
TAGGATCTGAAGACCTTGCTAAAATGAAGCTAGGATCATGGGATAACTTGTTAGGATCTGAAGACTTTGTTGAAATGATACTATGATCACGGGATAACTTGTTAGGATCTGAAGACATTCCTAAAATGATACTAGGATCACGGGATAACTTGTTAGGATCTGAAAACCTTGTTGAGGTGATACTAGGATCACGGCTCGACTTATTAGGATCTGAAGATCTTGCTGAAATGAAGCTAGGATCATGGGATAACTTGTTAGGATCTGAAGACTTTGCTGAAACGAAGCTAGGATCACAGGATAACTTGTTAGGATCTGAAGACCTTGTTGAGATGATACTAGGATCACGGGATACCTTACTAAGATCTGAAGTATATGAAGATTTATTTCCATTGATACTAAGATTATGGGACAATCTATTAGAACCTGAAAGCTGTGTTGCATTGCTACTAGGACCTTGGGACAATTTATTGCTACTAGGATCACTGAACAGTTTAGTATCTGAAGGCTTTGTTGTACTGGAACTAGGGTCACTAGACAGCTTCCTATCTGAAGGCTTTGTTGTATTGGAATTCGAGTCCTTAGACAGCCTCCTATTTGAAGGCTTTGTTGTATTAAAAGTAGAATCAGTTATCAGTTTATTATCAGAATCTGAAAGCTTTGTTAGGCTGACAACAGGATTATCACTTGCAAAGATACTCTTTGTATTTGAACTGTTTGTTGAGTTGAAAACACTATCAAGTGACAGCTTATTCTTCCTGTCTGAAATCATTATTGTGGCTGTAATTGGGTCAGGAGGCAAGCTGTCCCTGTTTACCATCTGGACTGGGAAAGGGCTAGGGTTTTCAGCCCATACTGCATCAGGTCCTGCAGACCCTGAATGTCCTGGGTAAGGAGGATCTTGATCCTCATGCTCTAAAATCTCTGTACTTGACGTGCTTAGATTTCTGTATCCGTCATCGTGATCTTTCTTCTTTCTGAATGACATTTTGCTGTTTATGTTTCTTAGAAAAGGATCAAGACCACCCTTGCTGAGTTTCTGAAACTGCAATATAAAAGAAGAAAAGAAATTCCTTAGCATTTATTTAAAATCATAGTGACTTTTCTAGTTATTTTTCATAGAGCAAGTTGTCAATTGACTCATCTTCCCCCTTATTTATAAAAGGGAAAAGCCAACTTTATTTGAAAATACTTAAAGTTTGAATGAAAATCAATTTTTAGTGAAAAAAATTAAATTCCTAATTCTAACACTATTTATATCTATATGTTTTTTTTGTGTGTGTTTATGTTTTTCTACTTGGAGTTTTTCTGGTGAGGCACTGCCATTCCTAGCTTTTAAAATTAATTTTCTTTTGCTTATTTATTTATCTACTTACTTTCGAGGTGGGACCTTGTGTTGCCAGGTAGGCTAGGAATGTCCAGGTCCTAGTGATCCTATTATCTTAGTCACTCTGTCTACAGTGACATCTTTAAATACTTAAAAGCTACTTATACTTTTTTTTCTTTAATTGCTAGATTTAGTTGTGTCTGTGTAGACAGCACGTGGTAAACACCAAGGTCAAAATCTCATCTACCATAAATATTTACCATTTAGTAGTAAATTCTGAATTTTAAAAAAGTGTATGCAAGTGGTAAATTTCCATGACATTATTCCGTAAAGGCCATCGTAGGGACGCCTAAGTGTCAACAGTGAAGGCCTCCACTCAATCTTTAATATGTCACAGTAGAATCTTGCTTTTTGAGTATACAGTATTATGACTTCAGATATGGTTAAGAGAATAATTGACAAATTTCTGGCTTACAGTGAAATTTCAGTAAAATAGCCATACTAAACTGAGACTTACGTATTCAATCACTGAAGCAATCTTTAAAATCTTTGTCTATGTTTTAAAAAAATATTTAGTTTTCTTTTTTTATTTGTATGTGGTTGCCTGCAGAGGGCAGAAGAGGGCTTAGATCAAACCAGGTAGTTGGGAAGCACTAGATGTGGGTACCCAGAACCAAACTCAGGTCCTCTGAAAGAACAAGGACTCTTCACCACCAAGCTGCTACAGGCCTCAGCTTCTAAAATCTTATTCTTGACGCCACCTGTTTCGTATCTTTGTGCGACTTCTACATTGTCAGATTGGAAAAAAGGCAAAATCTGAAATAATCAGTCTAATATTTCAATTCAACTCACTTCAAAATGCAGGTTAATAGTTATAACTTATTATAATTGTTTTTCAAATGCTAATAGAGACTCAGGTGAAATATTAAGAATCTCCTGGGGTTTTCATTTGTTTGTTTTGTTTTTATTTTTCAGAAACACATATTCCAAGATTTAATTTTCACATTGAAATTTATTAGGTCAAGTGAGTTTAGAAATAAATATATCTAAAGGTAGCCAGATATTTCTAATGAGCAGTTCTGGTCTGGGAAATTCATGCTATCTATCTATCTATCTATCTATCTATCTATCTATCTATCTATCTATCTATCTATCTATCTATCTATCTATCTGGAGAAACCTAGTAATTGATTATAATTATGGTACCAGACTAGGATAACAGGACTCACGTGGTGTTTGGGTTTGAATTCTGTAGTTTCTGCTTTGCAAACTGGTATGGTGTACTCTTCTTGTGCAAAAGCCACCTTGTAAAAGAGAAAGTTTTAATTTTAGACAACTTGTAATGCAAAAAATATTTTCCAAGATCATTTTACTCTCAGTAGTCCCTAAAGTTATAAAAGTTGTTTAAAGCTAAGTAAGAATTCGGTCTCATACTTAAATTGCTTTTGAGATTATCCAGTGACCTTCTTTATGTGGCTTCAGTTTATTTGCCAGATATGGCTACTCCTATTTGCTTTTTACAGTCCATTTGCTTGAAATGTCACTTTCCCTCTCAGCCTTGGTTCTCTCAATCTGCCTAAGTCTTTGAAGCTGTGGTGAGTTTTCTGGCAGACAGCAAAAGCACTCAGATCTCATTTTTCTCATTCAGTCAGCCAGTCTGCATCTTTTAATTAGAGTTAAGACAATTTACCTTTAGATTTGTTATTAAAATGTCTGTGCTAACGCTCAAGCTGGGGGTGGGGGTGGGGTGGGCATTTGCAGAGTGCCTGACTTGTTAACTAGGACAGACTGGTGCTCAGGGCTGCACTGTTCTCTGACCACCGAGCCATATAAATTACATGCTATCGCCAGGCGTGGTGGCGCACACCTTTAATCCCAGCACTCAGGAGGCAGAGGCAGGCGGATTTCTGATTTTGAGGCCAGCCTGGTCTATAAAGTGAGTTCCAGGACAGCCAAGGCTACACAGAGAAACCCTGTCTCAAAAAAACAAAAAATAAAAATAAAAATAAAATAAAATAAATAAATTACATGCTACCAGTTTGTCCTGGTGACAACATAAAGAAAGGCTCACAGATTGCTTAACCACTAGAATGCACAACTCACTGGGGTTGTGGTAGTATGCAAACTACATGTATGATTTTATTAAATAGCATTGGGACAATGATATTCTTTTGTTATATAGAAAAATACAGATTGTTTGAAAGATATACATGAGCTGGTTATACAGCTAAGTTGGTAGAGCACTTGCTTAGCATGTGTGAAGCTCTAGGTTCAAACCCAAGCACCACACACAAAAAAAAGAGGTAAAGATAAAAAATAATAAAATAGAAAATCTAGAATACTGATACCATCTTGGGGAGAAGAAAAACCTTCTAAACAAGATATTAAAACTAGCTATAACCTAATAACCACAGAAGAAAAGCTACTAAATTTGACCCCATTGACATTTAAATTAAAAAATCAAACAGCATAGATAACAAAGCATTATATTTTAGAATATAAAAATATTTCCCATGTAAGTAAATAAGCATTTAACCTTATTTGTAAACATGGACAGTTGTAAACAGTCAGATAAATAGCAACACAAGGGCAGCACACATGTGAAAACTGTTCGCTCTCATTAATAACCAAAAATGAAATGCAAGTATTGGTGAAATATTATTGTTATTCATCAAATGAAGAAAAACTAAAATGTGGAGGATGATGATGGATATTTAACTATACATGCATGTTAGTACATCTGGTTTAAATGGTACCCTGGCAGTGTCCACTGACATTAAATATATTCATAGTCTCTGATACACTAATCCTATTTCTTTTGTGCTACATGCTCGCTCATACAGGGGATAAAAGGATGTTTACCATTCAGAAAATGCCTATAATGTTTCAAGACTGTTGTCATTTCTTGAAATAAGTGATGGCACACAGCATAAATTACTCCAAGTTTTATGACCTTGAAAATGGAAGAATATGGATATGAGTCTAGGTATTTCGGCCAAGCTCATGGTGGTTACTTGCACCAAAACCCGCACAAGATTCGACCTCACAAGATTCGACCTATTGACATCCCTGGCTAGAGTTAAGACAGAGGAATTCATAAGAGAACCTTGGCCCTGGTGACATGTCAGTGACTGTCGTATGGCCTTTCCCGTGGGTGCCATGAACAGTTGTATCTTTCAAGCTATCAGAGGTTTTCAAAATTCTTAAATGTAAATAATATACTAAAAGGAGTTAAACAGCTAAAACTCAGAGATCCACAGTTAATGGAGTAGTTTTAGAGTCTGAAAAGAATTGTTTTCCACAGAGAAAAAAGAGTCACTGGGATTCCATCTCTAGCGGTGCCTTAGCAGGAGGCTAAGACTGCGGGAAGTGGACTGGGACCATGGCTGGGTCAGCTGCAATGCCTTCTCTAGCTTTACTTGAAGGAGATGTTATCTTGTTGACAAGAGTTGTGCCTGCACAGTTTCCCACAGCCCTTGGTTTCCTAAAGACCCTCCCAGTTGCCTTCCAGCCAAGCATCATTCTTACCTTTCGGAGACTACAGACAGTGTCAGTAGGACGTCTTTCCCAAGATTTCCTTAACTCGGTGGACTGTAGTTCAAGAAAGGTTTCAGAATATCATGTTACAATCTGTTTAAAACCATAGGTGGGACAACTGTGGCTCTGCAGGCCATGAAGAAACATTTAGCGCTTTTTTTCTACTTAAAAGGGAAGTGGAGAGGACGATATGTGCATATTTATTCATACTTAGATTGCATTTGTGATCAAAACGTAAGTCTACTGCCATGTAAAGACCATTTAAGCTAGAAGATGAAAGACCAAAGGGCTAATAATAAGACTGGCACATGACCATCATTTTCTTGGTGACTTTTCTGCCTGCTTTCTAGTTGTTAATTGTTTGTTTTTGAGTATGTTACAGATATTCAGCAAAGAGAAACTCCCGGGACTTCACTTTTAAAATTGTAGAGTTCTTCTTTTCATACTGAACATACTTCATGTAATGATTGTGTATGCCAGCCCCTCATATTGCTTTATATGAATTATATGAGAATTACACAATCAGCATGAATCATTTGACAGTATAAGACTTTATGGATTGAAACATATGCCTAAATATTCATTCTTTACTTTGAAAGTAAAATACACTATGTCTCCATTTTGAAGATGCTGAATATAAAACTCTCTTTAAAAATATTGGTCCTATCAACATCTGTTATGGAGGCAGGGAGACACCTATGAGGCCCCACTCCAGAGGAGACAGGCAGTTAATTGTCTGGGAATGAAACATTTTCTTCAACAGTGTAGTGACTGGTAAGGTGCCTATACTCCTGTAATAGCCTCTCACAGGTTCCTGTTAGGAACTGCAATGAAACTCCTAGGCCACCAAAAAGTCTTTGCAGGCATGAGCATAGAAGGGGGACTAGTAGGGCAGAGCAAGGGGTCAACAGGAGGAGAACAAGGGGTGACAGAGTGGATATGATCAGAACACCTTACAGATGTGACTAGGAATAGAATGGATCCCATCTCTGTGTATACTTAACAAATGCTAATAAATATTTTTTTTATCCTAAGTTGTTTTGTTTATAATATACTATACTACACCACACGATACCAATTTCTCTTGTCATTACCAAATACTCTGTTGAGCAAAATTAAGTCCCATCGCTCCCAACCTTTCATGTACCCTGACTATTGGAGAACGCTTTAGAACCAGTCAATGCCAGTGTTTAAATGGAAGTTAGCTAGCCATACTGTCAACATTTTAATTTATGAAGGGCTCAAAAAACCATGAAGGTGTTACAGAAAGATGGGCACCTGGATGAGCTGGCCGTGGAAAGGGATGCAGTCAGTCCTTCCCAGTTCAGATTTGTACTCCAGGCGTTGGTCTCAAAATAGAACATTTCTTTTAACACACCGTCCACCTTGGTTCATTAAAAAAAAAACTCCTTTTTCAACTTCAAATTACCCCCAAAGCTTATTTTCCCATAGAATTCCAAGGATTTTGTAACTTGCTTATGAAGTTTAGCTGTTTAGAAATTTGTTCTAGAATTCTGAAATGTCTTCAATTTATAAAGCTGTTGCCCTGGTGATAGATTCTTTCAAACTTCTAAATCTGACATAGCTAGTCTGCCTTCTAAGCCATTCTTTACATTTCTCTTGGTTTTATTTTAGTTTTATGTGTGTGATTATAGAGTTATCACCCTTAAGAAAGACATTTAAGGTAAGTTTTCTTTTACTTAAAAACTGCTGAAGAGTGTTATGAAAATGGAATCATAGTCTTATAATACTTGATAGTAGTCTATCTTACTTAGCATAATTCTCAAAAATAATCAAAAAATTTAACTTTATGTGTCAATAATTTGTTCCTTTTCCTGATTATTCGTCCATGGTTTGTTTATGAATTGGTGACATCTGGTTGTTTCCAACTTCCAGTGATAAATAAGGCTGCCAAGAACAGTTTTCAGGCAGTTTTCTTCATAACACATAAATCTTAATTTCTCTAGGAATTCAATTTTTGGCAGGACAGATCTAGTTTTTGTCTTTTTTTTAAAGAAACTATTAATCTATTTAGGAGTGACTTCATTATGTTTAAAACTTTAGATGAGACTTGGTCCATGATTCATTTTAATATCTGTCTGTGAATGTCCAGTTGCCNCGAACACAGTTGTTGGAAAGGCATCATTAGTAGCCATTTCATTGTACCTGTGGGGCTGTTGTTGGCGTGTTTTGTCCTGAAGGTTTTATTTATTCTATATATTCATTTTACCTTTTGAGAGTTTGCTCTCAGGTTTTTATGTGCACCATGTGTGTGATTGGTGCTTACAGAGGTCAGAAGAAGGTATGGGGTTTCTTCTGCTAACCTTCTGGAGCAGACTACGATGTGGGCGCTGGGAATTGAACCCAGGACCTCTGTAAGATCAACAGGTGCTCTTAACNCCTAAGGTATCTTGCCAGCCCCACTAGTGTGTTTATTACCTCCCANGGCTCCATGTACCTGTTGTTCCTTCAAAAGCACACTCCGTTGTCTATTCAAAGTAATTACTCCTGTGTTGTTTCTTGTAAAGATTATTTTAAATAATCTGTGTCTTTCTACCGACCTATTTTTGGAGTGATATTTTCTTTACAAATCTACAGTTTAGACATACTCTACATTAAATCTTTGGAGCAGCTTAGAGAGAACTAACAACTTGACTGTGTTGACTTTTCCAGTCAGNAGTCCAGTGGGTCTCTATTTATTTAGGTGTCAGTGTTCTTCATCATCAATTGTCATTTTTACTGTATGTTGTACATGTTTTGTTACATTTATAACTATTTTATGTTATTGCTATTTCTTGGGATGTTTATTGTTAACATATAGAAATACTACTGATTATTTTTTCACAACTGAAAAACTACATATATATATATAGAGAGAGAGACAGTGTGTCATCTGAAAATGCAATTTGTTTCCTCCTTTCTGTTCTGAGTGACTTTTGTGTCCTTATTTCTGATCTTTAAACGGTCTTTCACTATTTNGTATAATATAGTATGTGAGCTTTTTCAGAAAGATACTTTTTATTACAACTTTGTTCAGAGTTTTATATAATGGCTGGGTGTTAAAACTTCTGAAAAGCTTTTTGCCCCATTCATCATTCTGCATTAGTTCATTCCTATAATCTGTTGATACACATTTCTTTAATACTCATAAGACTATTCAGATCATATTTCCTAATGATGCCATAGTTTTTGTAAGTATACTCTGTGAGTCTTTTTAACAATAAAATTGCATTTTCCAGAATGTATATCCATCATTAAATGGGACATAACTGAATATCTAACTTCTCAAAGTGAGCAGGCAGATGTAACCATATACACTCTAGGATCAAATTCCCAAATCCCTATGCAGTTTATTTAAAGTCAGCTTCAGTATCCTCACCTGCAATTAAAAAGAGTAGAAATTCCTAGTTTGTGAGCGTCAAAATAAAATAGTGCTCATTAACAGCTTAAAATGGTGTCCATTGTACCGTAATCTCATTAAGTGCTGTTTTGGGTCCTGCTGAACAGTAGGTATTCCCATATGTGTATCATGAACTGAATCAACTTAATCACAGCTAATGTGAGAAGACTGGTGCCTGAACCCACATCTTCAAATTGGAATCTTGGGCTCCTGTAACAACATGATGCTATATAGAAACCATGCCCTTCCAGGCAGATTATAGAGTTAGGTGGAATTTTTGTGCTATTTTAGATGCATGAGTTAGTATGAAGATGTAAACACCAAATATTAAAATTTCTAGGACATCTTTTAATAGCTTACTGAAACAACCGGTTGGAATATTAGAGTCAGCAATGTCCTAGAGAATTGAAGACTGCAGACTTTATAGTGATTGCTACATTCTGTTGCATGGGAATTCAATAAATTCTCACATCAAGCCTACTCTCTATGAAAGAGAATTAGTGAGAAATGCCTGTGCCCTAGATTCAGTATTAGTTAATCATTAAATACTATAAGAAAAAGTGTTGATATTTCCTTAGGGCTTGGACGTTTTCCTCTGTGAGCATGGTTCTTCCCTTCTGAATGTAAAATCTGAGGTAGGCAAAACTTTTCTTTCTCATTGCCTTTCATCTAGATAGTTACTTCTTGCATGATCCCTATTCCAAGCCACACAATTCCTATTCTATTTCTGAAATACATGTTGCTGTTAGCTTGACATATGTATAAACAAGGGAAATCCAAATAGTGAACTTTAAATATAAATGGGCAATTAGGATAAAAAATTATTGCAGGATATTTGATCATACCGCAGACCCTAAGATTGTGTTATTTACTTTTAAAAAAAAAGTTTATAATTGGGTAAGGCTCAGCCCTTAGTACACACTTTTAATCCAAAACAATGAAGGTAAAGTTAGTTTGTAGAAGGAAGCAGCCATATTTGAAAGTGATGACTAATTGAGTTGCAGACAAAGAGACAAATCAGAGAAAGATTTGACGGAATAGAATCTGCCCAGCTCTCACGAGAAGAGAAAGGAAAGGAAAGGTACCTAAGAGAGCAGTGGGGTGGGGGCAGTCTGACCTGGACAGTTGTACAGAGGGAGAAAACAAGCCAGACACAGGTGAAGACAGAAGGAGCCAGAGAATGTGAAGGAGCCAGAAGATTAGAACAGATCGTCAGAGTTAGTTTGAGGTCAAGCAGAACAAAAATTCAGAGGCTGAGAGAGAAGCCAGATTGAATCAGTCAGCTTGAAGAGGAGCTTGAGCCACAACAGCTGAGTTGACCAGCTAGGCAGAGTTCAGGAAGAACAAGAAAGGGTGAGCTCATTCAGCAGTAAGTCTCAGAAGCTGAAAACATTCTAGGCCTAGATAGGACTGTATGAAGGCTAGATGCTTCCAGGATATGTTGCCTAGGTTAGTAGCCAGAGGCAGTAAGACACTGAAGATGACAATCATTCAGGAGAATAAAAGATACTATTACAGAAAATTGCCTTTAAAAATTTTTTTTTTAGATTTATTTATTTTATTTATGCCTACATGTATGCACATGCCCCACATTCCTACTTGGTGTTCAGAGAGATCAGATGTTATCTCCTGGAACTGGAGTTATAAGAGACAGCTGTAAGACACCGAGTGGGTGCTGGGAATCTAACTCTGATCCTCTGCAAGAGCAGGTAGTATTTTTAACTTCTGAGCCATTTCTCAAGCTCTGAAAATGGTCTTTTAAAAAGATGTTCATATCACAAGAGATTGGCCTATAGCTGAGCTTCCTGGCCTTTGTTTTACTAGCTATGTGGCTTACTTTTCAAAATAGCAAGGCAATGAATGAACTGTAGGGCTTGCTAAAGTTAATGAGACATTTATATTGCTCTATAAATTTATAAGTATAACCCTAAAATTGACAATAAATGCATGCATACATATTGTAGAATGGTGATAAATAATAACTAAATAATAGAAATGACAATAGTTTTTAAAGGATAGATCCATCTACTTACAGGTTTCCCTTTCTTATTTGTGTTTAAATCTTCAAAGGGTTTATCAGGCATTATTAACACATCTGAAAAGGAATGAAAAAAAAACCCAAAAGTCATATAAATTGTTTGTCACTTGTAACATTTGAGAAGGGAAGTTGGCTTTATAAGTACACCTCTTGGCCAGGAGTAAAAGAAGGGTGGCTAAAAGTTCAGTACCTGAACTTCACAAGTTTGTCCAACTGACCATTTAATTGGGCAAGTAACTTGCCTCTTCTGGCCTTGTTTTCCTGATCTGGCAAGGGATTAAGACCTTATCTGGAGGAAGGTTTTGTGATGTAATGTCTAAAACATCTAACACTGTGCCTGGTGCCTAAGAAGCATGAAAGTAACATGACTGTTATTGATACCTTACCATCATTAGTGCCCTCTTTACCCTGATCCCTGGATACATCCATACACTGTGTAACTCTATGATTTTCAGTACTGCTGTTGGAATGTGTGTGGAAAGAAATAGAAGTTACATGTCACTGTGCTCAGTACATTCCATGCACATAAAAGATTAATTTAGGTTAGAGTAGATGTTTATGTTAAGTATTTCCAATTCTAACTCTGGCTCTTGATGGCAGCTCAAAAATATTAAAACTTAATTAAACATACCATTGTTAAGCTCCTACCTTCTGTTGGGAAGGGGCTGCTAAATATTGTGTAATTCAAAGTTGTGCTTCATGTCTTGCTCAATAGGTGCCTTTTGCACACCTTTGGAGCTGTGTCACTTTCTCTGACACTTGGGTAATTTTCCATTGTTACTTTGCAATCCATACCCAATTCTAGGGAGACAATTTATGTTCTAGATACCTATCATGAATAATACATATTTCCTTAATAATTCAATTTGTGGTACTAGAGAAGCAACTTCTGCAGAAACCAAGAAAATTATAAAGTGGAGAGCGCATGACCATGAACTTCAGTGAATTGTTCTGCTGCCTGACTACTTATGCACAAATACCAGGCCTTACAAGGTGCTAGTGAGAGGGACTCAAAAGTAATCAGACTAGCCTGGCATAGCGGAGCACGCCTTTAGTCCCAGCAGAAGAGGAGAGGCAGGCGGAACTCTGTGAGTTCAAGGTCAGCTTGTTTACATAATGAGTACCAGGACTGCCAGGGCTATGTTGAGAGACCTGTCTCAAAAAAAAAAAATTGGCCTAGCTTCATGCTAATTTATATACTGGTGATTGTAATTAAAGGAAATTGACAGGGGTACCCTGTGAACGTTACTAAAAACCTTTTTAATACACTATGAATATGCCATGTATATTTGTATATAACTTATTATGCTAATTATAGAATGGTATGCATAAAAAATTGAATTGAAATATAATTTGCTATACCTATATTGCAAGGTATAGCAAAACCACTTTTTTTGTTGTTTTTGAGACAGGGTTTTCTATCTATGCAGCCTTGGCTGTCCTGGAACTTGCTATGTACATCATGCTAGCTTGGAACTCACTGCGTAGACCAGAGGGGTCTGGAAATTAAAGAGGTCTTCATGCCTCTGCCTCCTGACTTCTGGAATTAAAGCTCTGTACCATTATGCCTGGAGTAGCCACTTTATTTTTATTTATTTACTTTTGAGACAAGCTCTTATGTAGGCCAAGACTGGCCTCCAATTGGTTTCATAGCTAGTGACAGTCTTAAACTGATTTTCCCACCTCACCACACCCAGCTATTAAAACCACTTTTTTTTTTTTTAACGTTTAGAATCTTAAACTAAATCTTTTATTTCAAAAACAAAATCAAAACAATTTTTCCGGGAGAGAAGGTGGGCAGAGGATGGGCATGTCCTCGTGGTCAGCTCCTTCCTACCACCTCAGGTTGGATGGAGAGGGGAGGACATGGAAGAGTGTCATCTCAAGGGCTGTCATTGGCTCACCGCCTCGTGGGTGAGGCTTGCGATCTTTACTTAAGTCACACAACACCCAGGAAGGGTTAGTTCTAGGGGATAGCCCCATGTCATCAGCTAGTCAACCCCTTTCTCTATGCCCCCACACAACATCGTAGAACCAAGCAAGAAGAAGAAGAAGAAGAAGAAGAAAGTTCCCATTCTGACATAGTTAAAAATAATGGAATATGAAGTCTGTTTTCTCCAGCTTGCCTCAAAAGTTCTTCTATGATTAGGAGAATCCAAAATAGAGGGTTTCGAGGTATCCATCAGTTTTGTGCTACTAGAGCAGAATGCCCAAGGCTGGGAAAAATTATAGGGAGCAGAAATGTATTTCTTAATTTTAGAAGCTGAGAATTCCAAAGTCAGAGCACCAGGGTCTGGTGAGGGTCTTCTTGTATTACTTCACAGCAGGAAGCAGAAGGACAAGACAGGAACTGGAGAGACAAAAGGTGCCAAGCTCCCTCTATTACAACAAAGCCACACCTGTAAGAACATCCTGGAGTATTAGATCATTCACCCTATTCTCATGGCAGAATACTCTCTCATTGGGGCCCATCTCCTGACACTTCTGTCTTGTTAATAATGTTTTCAACACATGCTTTCTGTGAAACACATTAAACCCATAATGTTCTGCTTCTGGCCCTCAAGTTTGAGGCATCTCACTCGAAAAAGAAAACATTTATTCTATCCAGTGCCCCCAGAGTCTTAACTTCTTTTGGCTAGCAATCCAAACGTCTAAAGTCCAAGGTCTTGTCTAAATCAGACTTAGGTAAGCCTTAAGATATAATTCATTTTGTAGCAGATTCCCTCCAGCTGTAAGCCTGGAAACAAGATACCTGCTTCTAAAATAAGAAGTCTTATTAAATTAAACAATACTTTAAATGCACTGTATCTGGGCTGGTGGTCCCAGGTGCTATAAGAAGGCAGTGTGAGCAAGCCATGTGGAGCATGCCGGTGACCAGCACTCCTCTGCGGCATCTGCTACAGTTCCTGCCCTGACTTCCTTGGATGATGAAGTACAAACTAGAAAATAAATTAAACCATTTCCTTCCCAGGCTTCTTATAGTTCATGGTATTTTATCACAGCGACAGAAACCCTAACTTTGACAATTTATTTATCACATTTTTGATTTGATTCTGTTCTTCATACGCCCTTCAATGAAGGCTATTCTTTGTCCCCCCCCCCCACAAATGTATAAAAGAAATACAATTACTTGCTCGTCTTCTGTCTGTAGCATGCTCTATAGTTATCTTGTTATTGTGACTTCATTTTTATTACTTCCTGTTGTCTCTTCTGAAGGAGTATATAGTCACTGCACAGCTCTGACTGTCCAGGTTGTGAGAGGATGCCTGGGTACCACTCTGATATACAATGTTTTGACTACCTTGATTCCTTCGGTATCTCCTGTTTCCTTTAACATGACATAATTCCTCAGGGAGCCTCTGTGACTCTGACTCACCAGTACCATATGATCGCAGTTTTCTGTATTTATGCTGGATTGCTTGTTAAATATTGTTATTATGATACCACTGAGGAAGGAATCCTCCTGAAATAGGGAACTGTGCTCATGAGAAGATGGATCCAGCAGACAAGCACTTTGGAAACAAATAGATGTGTTATTTCCTAGTTACATCAGAACATATGTTGAATGAAAAGTGTCTGTGCTCCCACTTTTAAGCTCGTTCATATTTTGTTTTGATCTCCCACTGCTACTGGGAGGCTGTGTTTTTATAAGAAGAAGAAAATAGTATAATTTATATCTTGAAGGAAATTGTGATAATCATTATTTTATGAGAATTAGTGTTCCGAACTTCAATGGGCCAATATTTGAAAATTATAATAATTTATAAATAATAGCTTACCTGAAAAATGTGGTGATTTTTCCATTTTACGCCTATTCTAAAATAAAAATGAACAGAGAAAGTGGATAGAAAAACAATTAAATATCAATATAATATTTAAAACAACATTATTGATGGTAATAAATGAAGTTGTTAACATTTGGCTTTATATTATATTAACATAATTTAACCAGTGCAATTAGGGGTTGTACCATACATGCAGGGCTGAAGCATTGTGTAAATAGGCTGCTGAGAAGCAAAAGCCTAGTAATAAAAGAAAATGATATTACATATATTATTACATATTTTTATTTTTCTAAGTCTCAGGAAACAAAAAAAATAACTTGAAGAATAAATAAAGACAAACTAAATAGAAAATAAAGTGTATATCAAAAAGATGCTTAAAGAATTGGTCCCTCCACTAAAATGGAACAGTCAAACCCTGATGTAGTAACTATATCAGAATTCTAGACTATAACCCAAACCTTGCGGCAAACAAAGGACTGCTGAGAGAGGGAAGAATGTTTTTAAAGGCAAGTTTGATATTTCACGACATATTGACTACAAAACTAATTCAAAATAGGAACAACCTTTACAAAATTACTTTCAATCAGTCAGTAAACATCCTTAACAGTTAACAACAGCAACCCTGAAGGAGAAGTGATTCCTACAGTTAATACGTTCTATTTAAATGATCGACAGGATTAATATAGCAAAAATGGCTATCCTGCCGAAAGCAATCTACAGATTCAATGCAATCCCCATCAAAATTCCAACCCAATTCTTCACTGAGTTAGAAAGGGCAATTTGCAAATTCATCTGGAATAATAAAAAACCTAGGATAGCAAAAACCATTCTCAACAATAAAAGAACCTCTGGTGGAATCACCATGCCTGACCTTAAGCTGTACTACAGAGCAATTGTGATAAAAACTGCATGGTACTGGTACAGCGACAGACATGTAGATCAATGGAATAGAATTGAAGATCCAGAAATGAACCCACACACCTATGGTCACCTGATCTTTGACAAGGTAGCTAAAACCATCCAGTGGAAAAAAGACAGCATTTTCAACAAATGGTGCTGGCCCAACTGGCGGCTATCATGTAGAAGAATGAGAATCGATCCATTCTTATCTCCTTGTACAAAGTTCAAGTCTAAGTGGATCAAAGACCTCCACATAAAACCAGAGACACTGAAATTGATAGAGGAGAAAGTGGGGAAAAACCTCGAAGATATGGGCCCAGGAAAAAAATTTCTCAACAGAACACCAATGGCTTGTGCTGTAAAATCAAGAATTGACAAATGGGACCTCATAAAATTGCAAAGCTTCTGTAAGGCAAAAGACATGGTCAACAAGACAAAAAGGCCACCAACAGATTGGGAAAGGATTTTTACCAATCCTAAATCTGATAGAGGACTAATATCCAGTATATACAAAGAGCTCAAGAAGCTGGACTCCAGAAATTCAAATAACCCCATTAAAAATTGGGGTACAGAGCTAAACAAAGCATTCTCAACTGAGGAATANCGAATGGCTGAGAAACACCTGAAAAAAATGTTCAACATCCTTGGTCATCAGGGAAATGCAAATCAAAACAACCCTGAGATTCCATCTCACACCAGTCAGAATGGCTAAGATTAAAAATTCAGGTGACAGCAGATGCTGGCGAGGTTGTGGAGAAAGAGGAACACTCCTCCATTGCTGGTGGGATTGCAAGCTTGTACAACCACTCTGGAAATCAGTCTGGCGGTTCCTCAGAAAAATGGACATAGAGAATCTTTTCTAAATATGCCCAGAAATCTTAAAAAGAACCAGGAGCTTCGAGAAGGCAGAGTAGAGATGCCTACCACTTCCCAGTAAAACCTGGTGGCTAAAGAACCCATAGTCATCTCAGAAGAAGCGACAATTGACCAGGATTATGCCACCTTTACTCTTATTTTCCTATTTTTAGTCTGTGTGCCAGCTGGGCTCTGGTTTTATTGAGTCCTCTCTTGCTGCTTCTTATGCCTTCGTTGCATAGGCTTTTCCTCTCATTCGCAGCTGGCTTTGCCTTTTCCATTACCCCACCTCATTCTCTTTAAAATAAAAAAAAAAAAATACATTTTAAAGTGTATGCATGTTTTGCCTACATGTTTATCTGTGCCCCATGTTCATGCATTTCCCACAGAGGCCAGAAGAAGGCATCCCTGGAACGTGAGTTACAGAAGGTTCTGAGCTGCTAGTTTAGGTGCTGGGAATTAAACCTGGGTCTTCTAGAGGTGCATCAAGTATTCTTACCTACTGGGCCATCTCTCCCGCTCTTCATTCTCTTTTATTTCTTAGTTATAAAAACTGTTCACTTTAATAGTCTTTACATTCCTGGTTTATTCTATTAGCATTCATTCACAGCCAGCCCTTTGGGAAGGTGTGAGTACCCAGTTGCTTTTTTACTGCAGTTCATTGTTTCACTATTGCTGAGTGCCTTCGCTCTTCTACACACAACAGGAAGCACCAGCAACAACAAAGGCAGAGGGGAAAACAGACAGACATATCCAATGCAGCAGAGGTACGAGTTATAGTGTGGAAGAACACACAAACAGAAAGCATGAAAAGCAAGCATCCCAGACCATCCCAGTAGCTGCAACCATGATCGCTGCTGAAACACTGAACAAGCAATTTTTTTTTTTAAAATGACCAATTACTTCAAAAGAGATTTAAAAAGATGAATGAAATATTATCACCCAAGGATGAAGATGGTCCTGGTTTTGACAGCTTGGAGCCCAAGACCAGTGGTAGAATAGCCCCTGAAATGACTTACCTGTTACTCACTGATGAAGAGCCCAAGATCTGAAGTTCCACTTCAGTTGTACTTGATACCCACGGCTGCATCGTAAGTCGGGGTTGTTGATACTTAGAGAGTCCAATATAAGAAGACAGCCTCTGTCTTTACTAAACACCCTGCTGTGGTAGCTTCCCATATTCCCAGGGCATTTGGGAGACACTTGCCACTTAAAAATTAGTTACCTCAGGAATTATTATCTGGGGAGTCTTGGGAGGAACAGGGAGCCTGCCTAACCCACAGACAGCAAAATTAAATATGTGAGCAGAGGCCCCTGGTATACAAAGGAAATCTATCAAAGTGAACAGCAGATACTTGTCCAGTATATATTCAACAATAGCATAAACTGTAGAAGAGACGTGAGTAGAGTCCAGAAGTCCGGCTGAGACCCAGCCAACCAGCATCTGTGGAATTGGCAATCTCCAAGTTTTGAGAACACAGAAAACTATTCTAATAACACATCCTTTTTCCTCTGACTTCTTTTTTTTTTTTTTAAGAGATTTATTTATTTATTATGTGGAAGTACACTGTAGCTATCTTCAGATACTCCAGAAGAGGGCGTCAGATTTTGTTACGGATAGTTATGAGCCACCATGTGGTTGCTGGGATTTGAACTCCAGACCTTCGGAAGAGCAGTCAGGTGCTCTTATCCACTGAGCCATCTCTCCAGCCCCTTCCTCTGACTTCTTGTTGTTATTGTTATTGTTTATTTGTTTTTTGAAACTTGTCTGTATAGCTTTGGCTGGCCTGGTAGTACCAGAAATGGTGGTGCGACCTTTACTGCTGAGCCTCATATGAGGCTCAGGCTGTCCTTGAACTCAGGAGAAGTCTGTCTGCCTTTGCCCCAGGTGCTAGCAGTAAAGGTCGCACCACCATTTCTGGTCCTTCTCTGACTCCTTTGATCCCTCCCATTTTTCTTCTTTTACTCCATTTTGGGCCATATTTCACTTGTAGCTCTGTTTTTTTCCCCAGTTTTTGTTTCTTGCCTAGTGTTTCCTCCCTCACTCCACATTTAATAGCACTTTTATTTTATCTTACTGATTATTTTATTCCTGTCTTATATTTACCTAATTTTGCTTTTGAAGTTATTGGGAAACATTTTCTTTCTAAATACTTTTTGAATCCTTTGCTGTCCTCCTCCATATTATCCTCCATCTTTCTCCTTTTCTTTCATCCTCCTTCTCCTCTTCTCTCCTACCCCATCTCCTCCTTTTATCTCATTTATTTACTATTTCCACACTTACTGTAAATAGGTTTGTTTTTTGTTTGTGTTTATTTTTGGTTTTTGGTTTTTTTGTTTTTTGTTTTTTGTTTTTGGTTTTTGGTTTTTGGAGACAGGGTTTCTCTGTATAGCCTTGGCTGTCCTGGAGCTCACTCTGTAGACCAGGCTGGCCTCGAACTCAGAAATCCGCCTGCCTCTGCCTCCCGAGTGCTGGGATTAAAGGAGTGTGCCACCACGCCCGGCCTGTAAATAGTTTTGAACCTGATAATGACATCTATAGTAGTTTGCCATTTTCAGTCCTGTGGTCACAAGTGCTGTATGTGCAGCTTTGATTGACCTCAGGCTAAGTGCATTTCTACATCTCGAATGGTTTCATGCTGTCGCTGTTACGGCCATCCATTTTCTCCACAGTACGCTACAGCTGTGCAGATTGCCAGTTACACAGGTGCTGGTTGCCTGGGGTACAGTTGAACATCAGAACTCTATTCATGAGAAGGCTGCATAATAAAAAGATGCCTAAATAAAACCAGAAAAGATATCTAAACCAACAGGTACACAAATTGTAACACAAAAACAGACATTTAAAAAATAAAAAAGTAAGACAATATATGCTTCCAAAAAGTCAGAACTCAACAACTAATGAACTCAAAGAAATACTTAAATATGCAAATTTCAAGTGAACATTTCAAAGTTTGCTGGTAAAATTCGATCAACAATCTTTCTGAAAGTAGACACATGCAAACAGATGATTCAACACAGCACTTGGAGAGCAAAGGAGCAAAGTAGAGAAAGTGGGTGAGAAAATCCGATTATGTATGAAAAGAGTCAAAAACATGAAAGAAAAATTTGACCAGGAAACTGATACTGTGGGGGACAAAATGAGGGAGATGATAAAAAAAAAAAACCCACTTAAATTTAAAATACAGTGGAAAGCATCCCCAGTAGACCAAACTGAAGAATGCCGGGGACAGAGGACAAGACTGGTGAAACACTACATTCAGATATCAAAAGGGGGAAATCTGTGAGCACAACCTAAATGTCCAACAACCCTGGGCTCCAACTAAGAGAGCAAACTCAAGAATCTACAGAATAAATAAGGATAAAAAACAAAAAGCCACTACAAGCACAGAGAAGCTGCTCAATGACATCATAACAGAAAATTTCAAAAATCTAAGGGAGAAATATGCATCCAAACACAAGAGCCATTTAGAGTCACTAGATATGACGGAGAAGAGCCTTCTTATAACACAGTGGAAATGTAAACTACACAAAGCACGAAAATAATATTACAAGCTGAAAGGGAATCCACCAATGCCTCTCTAGGGGCAAATGTGATAGCAATATCATATCTCATCAGCAACACTAAAATCTGGAACTCACGGCATGGTATAGGTCACTGTGAAAGTAAATGCCTGCCAACCAAGAGTACTATATCTAGCAAAGCTATTTTCAAAAACTGATGGAGAAATATGGGCATTTCAAAACCAGCACAAACAAAGGCACTACCCAACCATGAAGATGACACTGCAGAAGATACTTAAGAGGAACACTCGGCTTACAGGGGAAAGAACAATAGCACAGAAAAGAATAAACTTATCAGAGAAATAAAGTAGAAATAGCAATAGTAATCCCAGGTTACTATGTCCAACATAGTAACCTGGAAAATTAGGGAGAAAGCAAAGACCAAATAATCCAAACAAGAAGACAAAACAAAACAACCAAAAACAAAAGGAGGCATTAAGAACATCCTTCAGCCGGGCGTGGTGGCGCACGCCTTTAATCCCACCCCTCGGGAGGCAGAGGTAGGTAGATTTCTGAGTTCGAGGCCAGCCTGGTCTGCAAAGTGAGCTCCAGGACAGCCAGGGTTATACAGAGAAACCCTGTCTCGAAAAAAGCAAAAACAAAAAACAAAACAAAACAAAAAAGGAAACAGAGAATAGAAGTGGCTCCCTCCTGTTCTCCAGTGTCATTTCCTTGTCCCATCCCCAGCACCACAGCAGAAAACTTTCAAGGGGTCTCTGTCTTCCCACTCTACCTCCATTCCCTGGGAACCCAGTCAAACCTGGCTGTGGACCCAGCTTCCCCCTTTCCCCTCCCTTTGTGTCAGCTGCTAACACTTCCCACCTGGGAAGCGGGTAGGCCATCTTCACTCTCCTTCCTGCTCAACATTACAATTCTTGAATTCTCATCCCCAGCCCTGTAGCACACTCCTGCATGGGCCTGTTCTCATTCCCTGGAGACTCTGCCTAACTCTATGGTAGTCTCACCTTTCCTCATTGCTGTGGACCCTCTCAGCATCCACTTCTAGTCCATCGCCTTTGTTTTGTGTGAGTCCCCACCCCATACATACCTAAAGACACTTTCTACCAGAGACTTCCACTGGCCACAATGCAGGAAAGATTCAAGTAAGAGAATCACACTGTTTTTCCTGTCCTCCATTTCAGTCTCTCCATTCTCACTCTGAGCCCAGTAAACAACCTGTTTACATGCGCCCTTCCTCCCACCTCAGCTCCATTCACTGAAGACTCCAACTCTTGTTTCAAACTCAGGGTTCCCATAGCCCTTTCATCCCCATCTCTCCAGATAACTGTTTGCCTTACTTATTTCCCCTCATCCCACCAAGCCTCCAACTTCCTGTGGCTCCTGCCTCTGGATGTGAACAAGAGCCCCTTAAGTCTTTCCTGAAGCCTCTCACAGCCTTTCCTCTAGCCAGCTTTATTCCTCCCTGTCACCATTGACCTGCAGAAGCACTTCCCACCAGGCAACCCACAGCCTCTACACTTCCCTAAAACCTAGAGAGGGCAGCAGAAACCAAAGAATGGAACATCCGACGAAGGCAAGATCAGCTATTAAAAAAAAAAAAAAAAATCTGGAATCATAACGATCCCAATCCCAGATGCCTAGACACCAGCGCAAAAATACAGCCATTAACAGTCAAAACAATATGTCTTTACATATTGAACACAGCAACCTCACTACAGTAGGCCCCGAGACATTCAACACTGCAGACACACAAGACACAGACTCTATGATAACTATTATGAATATTAAGAACTTCAAAAGTATATGAATAAATCCCTTGATTAAGTCTGTAAAAACACAAACCATGGGATGGAATGATGAAAAGCGTTCCAGAAATGAAAACAGAAATAGAATCACTAAAAACCCAAACTGTGATTAAAAACTGGATGAAAAGGTGGGAAAGTCAAGTAAAACCTCGGAGGTAAGTCTTCACGTACAGATGTGAAGAGAGAACCTCAGGCATTGAAGACAAGGTAGATACCTCAGTCAAAGAAAATGTTAAAACAAAATTCGGGCACAAGACGTCTCAGAAATATGGGAGACTATGAAAAGGTCAAATTTATGAATAATAAGACTACAGGGAGGAGGAGAGATCCAGGTCAACGGCACTGAGAATATTTTCAACAAGACCAGAAGAAAACTTTCCTAACCTAAAGAAGGAGGTGCTTATCAAGGCCCAAGGAGCATGCAGCACACCAAACAGACTGGACCAGAAAAGGGGCTCCCCACAGCATACGATAATCAAACCACCGACTGCACACAGCAAAGAATATTAAAAGCTGCAAAGGAAAGAGTCCAAGTAACATTTAATGGCAGACCTACGAGAATAACACTTGGCTTCTCAGTGGAGACTCTAAAAGCCAGAAGGGCCAGTATGGATATGTCCTATAAACTCTAAGAGATCACAGATGCCAGCTCGGACCACTATGCTCACCAAAACTATCACAATAGATGGGAAAAAAAAAACATGACAAAACCATTTAAGCAGTATCTATCTATAAATCCAGCTCTATAAAAGGCAGTAGAAGGAAAACCTTTATCTGCAGAGGTTAACCTCACCCAGGAAAACACAAGGAATAAATAATTTCATTCAAGAAAGAGGGGAAATCCACACAATAATGAAATAAAAGGAATCAATATAAATGATTCATTGATAACTCTTAACATTAACAGCCTCAATTCCCTATGAAAAAAGACACAGACTAGCAGATTGGATTAAGAAAACAAGATCCATCCCTTCGGCTACACCCAAGAGCCACATGTTAACATCAAGAATAGCTACCAGGTCTGAGCAAAAAGATAAAAGAATTTATTCCAAGCAATTGGACCAAAGAAGCAAGCAGGTGTAGCCACTTTAAAGTCTGAAAAAAGAAACAGACTTCAAACCAAAACTATCAGAAGGGATAGGGACGGGGACTACATTCTTATCAAGGGAAAACCCTGCCAAGAAGATAGTGCACATCTAAACATTCATGCACCAAACACAAGGATATCTATGTTTATAAAAGAAGCACATCTTGACCTTCTCACAATGATAGCAAATGGTCCATTCTACCCTAAGACAGGTGGGTAGGCCACCCAGACAAAAACTAAACAGAAATTCTGGAGTTAAATATTGTCACCAATCAAATGGACCTACCCTCTCAGCAGCTCATGAAACTTCCTTCAAAAGTGACCACATATTTGGACACAAAGCAAGCCTCAACAGATAGAAGGATACTGAAATAACACCTGCACCCACCATATATTAAAGCCGATATCAGCGAAAGTAACTTTATACATTTATGGAAACTGAACAACTCAGGACTGAATGCAAAATGGGTCAAGACAGAAATTAAGGAAATTAAAAACTTTTAATTCCATCAGCATAAAACCAGAAAAACTAAATCTGATTTTTTAAAAAATGGGGAGTAGTTTTGAACTCATAGGCACAGGAAAGTAGTTTTGGAACAAGACACCTGTGGTTCAGGCACAAAAATCAAAGTGGAACCTTCTGAAACTGAAATGCTTCTTTATGCCAAAGGGGACCATTCAGGCAAAGCAGCAAGCTATTGGATTGGAAAGAATCTTTACCAATTATACATCTGATAGAAGGGTGATATCTAAAATATATCAAGATTTTTTAAAATACCCTGGACATCAAGAAATCAACACAATTAAAAATGAGGTACAGATATGAGAATTCTCAAAAGATGAAATACAAATATCTAAGTGATACCTAAAGAGTTGTTCAATATCCTTAATTATCAGGGAAATGTAAATCAAAACCACTTTGAGTTTTATCTTGCACCAGTCAGTTTGACCAAGATTAATAAAACAAATGACAGTTCAGGTTGGCAAGGGTAACACTCAGCATTGCCTCTTGGATGCTCACCTCGGGGCTCCATCAGCATTCCACAAAAACCTGCATAACTGCATACCATTGCAGCTATCCTATTACAGTAGTCAGGAAATGGAACCAGTCAAGATGCCCATCAACGAGTACATAAAGAAAGTGTGGTACATATACACACAATGGAACCTTATTCATTCACAAGCTAAAATGAACCCATGGCATTCGCAGGAAAAGGATTGGAACTGGAAACTGCTTCTGCTAGATCCAGTAAGACAGACTCAGGAAGACATGTTTTCTCTCATACACAGAACCTAGATTAAAAAATCATCTACATATTAAAAAATGTTAAGTAAAAGCCAGAAACAAAATACTATATATCCATATAGCTTTGTTTATATTAAGTATTCAGAAAGGATAGATCCTTAGAAACAACGCAGACTGGCAATTTTCAGGGCCTCAGGGGATGAGCAAGTGCATGGATAAAGCTGTTTTCTCTAGCTGAAATAATTCCCACAGAGAGCTGAGGGATGGGGGCTTCCTTCTAGAGCCATGCCACCAGATTGGCATGGAGCCCTTCATTCCTAAAGGTAGACACCCACAAAAATCTCTCTCCTGTGCTTTGGAAATCCATTTCCTGTGTATGTACTGAAACAGATCCTCCAGGATTCCAAGGGGTCTCTCTTCCTAGGCGAGATCTAGAACATTAGTGAAGTAACTGGAGCTCCCCACAAGTGCAGCTGCTTTCAAGTCAGCAGTCAACACTCGCCAGCCTTCATCTCACACACATCTCATCTTCATGCCTAATTCCTTCTGGGACAAGCTAAGTAGCTGGTCTGTTATCAAACTTTGAGCATAGATTCCTGGGCATCAAAGTAAATCGCCTCTATGTCTCACATTTCCCTCCAAGCACAACTGCTCAGAACACTCAGTTTCATTGCGCTGACATCTATAATGGCTACTATTTCCCATGCCTGCTGGTACTTTGTCATAGTAGAATTGCCTAAGCAGTGGTCATAATTTATAGTTTAATGAATCTCTTCTTCCATCACCTGATGAGAGTGCCCTCCATTTGGGGACTAAGAACTTAAAACCTATAGAATCTAGAGTCCTGGGATAGTAAAAATTATCCAGATGATGGGTTGCCAGATGAAAAAGAGGAAGTTCAATTAATCTGACTTTCAGGTAAACAATATTTTCAAAGTATGTCCCAAATATTGGATGAGACAAATTGTTCATCTGAAGCACAACCAGAGTTCTTATTTCTATATTCTAATTCTACAACAGCCCTACCAAATGAGCCACTAGGAATGATTCTAAGTGGCTACTTTTGTTTTCTTTCTGAGACTCATATACCTACTGATGGGCATTACACATGCGTATACAGAACAGTGTACCTGGCAAGGTAGAGTCTATGAATTGTCACTGTACAGTCTGGAGAGGTCATTTCACAACTCATCACTCACTTCGTTTTTAAAATAAGGTCTCATGTAGCTCAGGGTCACCTCTAAAGTGCTTTGTAGTTGACTATGACCTTGAACTTTTTATCTTCCTGCTTCAGGCTCCAGTGAGTGCTGAGATTACAGACAAGGTGCCCACTTCTGTACCTCTTTACCATCAATTGGGTCTGATTAAATTTTATATGATATCATGAGATACTAGATCACACTCTGTAAGCGATATCAATGATGATGAGTCCAATAGGAACTAAGGGAAAATTCATTCTTAAAATATTATTTGTATATGTTAAAATAAATTATCAATACTTTCAAATAATCAACCTATGTCCGGTGACCAGCCATATCCTTCAAGAGACAATATGGTCTTGAGGGGTTCAGCATTGCTCATTGCTGGCAGATCAGACATCAGACAGAGTTAACAGCTAAATCAACATTGGTAAATAAGAATTGGGACTGCTGAGCACCTGCAAATATCTGTTGTAGACACACTTGCTACTTCATCTATGGTGCCATTCTTGCAGAATCTGGTGACAGAAGGTAGGTGCCATTAGCTGGCTACCTTTTGTGTAGCTGGCTACTCAATAGCTCTCCCATGGTAGACAGCTGCTAAATGCATTACCCTCAGACTTTGTGCCCATTCCACTGTGTCCCATCCATATGTCTCTACTTCCAGACTCCTTGACTTTTGTCTTCTAATATTTTTTTCTCCAAGATTTCCTAATTGGCTGGCCAGGATATTTGTCACTACTCACAGGTTTCTATATAGTGAAACCTCACTAAATTCACAATAGTATTTGCCACTGGGTCAAGAATGGTAAATGAAATCAAGACACTGGAGATAAAGGAAACTTGAATGTTATGTAGTTTTATTTATTTTTTTAAAAGACTCATAAGAATAGAGAAATGGAAATACTATATTATGTTCTCTTAGGACTTTATCATATAGAAAGACTTAAGAACCACACAGCCCCATGATTACTGCCATCAGCGCACCCAGGCATAGTGGGAAAAGTGCCCATATAGAAGACTGAAGAGTTCTTTGTGGCACTGGGATGGCAACTCAGTAGTAAAGTGCTTGCCTCACAAGCATGAGAATCTTAATTCAGTCCTCAAAACCTAATAAAAATTCTGGACATAATGGTGTGCACTTGTAATCCTAGCACTTGGGAGGCAGCAACAGATGGGTCCTTTGGGTCTGTTCGCCAGCCAGCCCAGCCTACTTGATGAATTCTAGGACAATGAGAGGCTTTGTCTCAAAGGAGGTGGATGATGTTCCTAAGTGACATCCGAGGTATCACCTGACTCCTACACACGCATGCACACAAGCATATATAAACTTTTGCACAATCCTCCACACACATGTGCACGAGTATATATGCACAAAAATTTAAAGAGTCATAATGTTGTGCCAAATATGTAACCTTTCATAAATTTTTGGACAGTTAAGTGTGACATATTTTGCCTAGAAAATACAATTTCCATTGCTCTGTTAAACAAACAACTTAATTTTTTCTCTTTCTTTCTATCCCTGTGAAAAGAATGAGATTTTTTTCCATTTGCCACAACATGAAGTAGCCTAAAATACATTGTTTTAAATGTGTCTAATCCAGACACAAAGAAAGGTATCATATGATCTCACTTGATGTGAAATCTAAAATTTAAAAATTCTAATATACTGAGATAGAGAACAAAACAGTGTTTATGGGGATGGGGCATTCATATACAGGCAGAGGATTTAAAGTAATAGATAGGAACAAGTGACATGGTAGAAATCTAAAGTACAACATATGAAATAAATACAAATAAAATTATACTGCAGGGGCAAACATGACTCAGTGGGTTAGAGCATGTAGCTCCTCCTGAGCGAAGGAAGGAAGGCATGCTCCTCCTAAGCATAGGAGGAAACCTCCAAAGCTCACCCCCACAGTGACACATTTCTGCCAACAAGAACACCCCTCCTAACAGCACTACTCCCTTTGGACCAAGCGTATTCAAACCACCACATTCCACCCCCGGGTTCCCATAGACTTGTTCAAACACATGAGTCTATGGAGAGCCATACCTAACTATAGCACAATGCAAAATATATTCAGTTCAACTTCAAAAAGTCCCCATAGTCTATTACAGTCTCACCAGTGCTTAAAGTCCAAAGTTCAAAGTCTTCTGAGATTCATGAGATCTCTTAACTGTAATTCCCTATAAAAATCAAAATGCAGATCACATACTTGCAACATATCATGGCACAAGACATACATTACAGTTCCAAAACATCATAGCAAGGAAATAATGGACCAAATCAAGACCTAAAACTAGCAGGTCAAACTCCAAACTCTGTGTCTCCATGTCCAGTTTCAAAGTGCTCTTCAGATCTCCAACTCTTTTCATACTGGTTAACTGTTGTTGGCAGATCTAGCATTCAGCAGCAACAAACTTCGTTCTCTTGGGCTGGTTACACTCCCTGTTAGTAGCTTTCCTCTGCAGGCATCCCACAGCTCTGACACCTTGGCGTATCCAAAGCAACTTCAATGTTACAGGTTCTTGTTCCAATGTCTGGAGTCTACATATGATCTTTTGGGCTCCTCCAAAAGGTTTGGGTCATTTCTCCAGCTCTGCCCTCTGTAGCACTCTAGGATCTGGTTGACTCCACTCCAATGCTGCTACTGTTCTTGGTGATCATCCCATGGTACTGGTATCCCCAATTATCTGAGAGTCTTCTGCTGCAGCTAGGTGTCACCAATAGCCTCTCATGGGTTCTCTTCATGGTGCCAAATCTCAATTCCTTTGCATGACCCCTTCATTTCTGGGCCATGAACTGTAAATGCACCTTCACCAATGGCCTTCCCTGGCCTCCCTCAGTGCCAATTCTCAGCTGCTCTCCTTGACCCCTTCATGCCTTCGAAACCAGTACTGGCTGGGTGACTCTTACACATTTCCAAGTCCAGGTACAGCATGAGGTACAACCTTGGCTATCTCTGGAACACAGCTGCTTTGTGCTCTCAGAAAACACTCCCAGAAGATTTCACCTCAGTGATGCTGGTCTCTTCTTAATCACCACTAATTTCTTAGCTCCATCTAACCAACACCAATTGTCCCAGTAGTCCCTTCTATTGTTGACTCTAAAGCCAGAGCAAATGCCCTAAGCTGCTGAATTCTGCTTCTTGCTGGAGCTGGAACTTGGCCCCTTGTTCTATGACATTATCATCAGCTTTCTCTTTTCTAACTCCTTCACTGCTTAAGTTTGTCTGTCCTGGAACTTGCTCTGTAGATTGACCTTGAACTCAAGAGATCTGCATGGCTCTGTCTCCTGAATGATGGGATCAAAGGCATGTACCACCATGCCTGGACTTAAGTTTTTCTTTACCTGAATATCACTCTATTACAGGCTGGCCTTGAACTCAGATCTGCTTCTCTGTCTCCTGGGATTAAAGGCATGTGCCACCATGCCTGGACCTAAGCTTTTCATTATAGATCTTAAGTTGAAAACTGAGGATAGCCATCACAATCAATCTCTTGTCAATTTGACACAGTCATATCTCCTTATGACCAAAAAACAAAAAACAAAAACAAACCAAAAAACAATAACCAGGTCATAATAATGCCTAATGTGATAAAACTCTCCCTCATACAACTGCACATGCTTATGTTTAGCTGGGTGGGATCTTGCCCTGAGGTCACCACTCACTTAATTCCATTTATATGGATTTAGCTTCCTGGTGCCCCTATATTCTTGGGGCCATACATTTTTTGTATTTTTCCTTTCTAAGCTTGCTGTGCTTGATCAAATCACTCTTCATGAGAGTAAACCAGAAGACAAAGTTGTCTGGGCTTCAAGATTTCCTTTGTTAATACAATTAATATAAATCTCTTTACCAACAACAACATGCCAACTCTTTGGAAAAGGACAAAAAGCAACATTCTTCACCAAAACATTATAAGAACAATTTCCAGAGTTCAAGTCAATTAAAGCACCAATATCTTCCACATTCTTACTAGGATGGCTCATTAAGTTCCACTTAAAGCATTCCATGGCTTTGCAAATTCAAAGTCCCTAAATCCACATTCCTCCGAACAAAAACATGATCAGGTCTATCATAGCAATACATTGGTCCCTGGTACCAACTTCTGTCTTGGTTAGGATTTCCATTGCCATGAAAAAGCACCATAATCAAGACAACTTTTATAAAGGCAAACATTTAATTGGAGCTCACTTACAGTTTCAGAGGTTTAGTACATTATCATCATAGCAGGAAGCATGGCAGCATGCAGGCAGTCATGGTGCTAGAGGAGTTGAGAGTTTTGCTTTTTGATTCAAAGGCAACCAGGAAGACTGGCATTCTCAGGCAACTTGGAGGAAGCTCTCTTCCATTATGGGTAACTCCTTCTGAGCATAGGAGGAGACCTCCAAAACCTACAGTGACATACTTCCTCAAACAAGGCCACACCTCCTAAGAGTACCATTTCCTATGGGCCAAGCATATTCAAACCACCACACCCAGAATCCACAAGATGGTTTACAAATGTCCTAACCCCTGTTCCAGGGGATGCGACACCCTCTTCTGAACTCAACAGGCACAAGGCATGACACACACGCGCACACACACACAGAAGCAGAACATTTATATACATAAAGAAAAAATAGAAAAAACCTGGATGCCTTTAAAAATAAAATGATACTGCATATGAGATCCATGCTGAGTAGATTTTAGCTACTCTTACCACAAGAAGGTAATTATATAAGTGTATTTAAGTGCTTCACATAGTAACCTTTTTACTTTCTATATGTGTCCCATAACATTATGTTATATGATGTAAACATGTATGATGAAAAACTACATGTAAAGTAAATGGCACATATGTTAATTAGCTTAGTTTAATTATTATACATATAAAAAAACATTATATGCTATAAGCACATAAACATTTTCGTCACCCAAACCTTAATGAGGCTGGAAAACAATCAAATGACAGAAAGGAGAGACTTTTGGTGAGAAAAAAAATCACTCAGTGTCTGAGGAACCAAGCACACTTAACACTGACGGCTCACTACAATAGAGGGCAGCCAAAGGGTTAGGGGAGGAACAGCTCCAGAAACAAACACTGTCAACCAAAAACTACATATCTAGCAAAACTGAAGAGATGGCTCAGCAGTTAAGAGCACTGACTGCTCTTCCAGAGGCCCTGAGTTCAAATCCCAGCAACCACATGGTGGCTCACCACCACCTGTAATGGGATCTGATACCCTCTTCTGGTCTGTCTGAAGAGAGCAATGGTGGTGTTCTCATATACATAAACAAACAAACAAAACACATTGTGAGAAATCCATAGTCTTAGATTTAAAACAACAGCAACAAAATCCCACCCCAAATCAGATTCACATTTCTTCCCTAAATATGAAGGTCAGCTGCATTTCAGTGCATCTAGCACTGTAGATAAAACGCAATGTGAGAAATGGCAACTCTTGGGTTCACTGGATGTTTCAGTTGACGAGAGTTGAAGCACACAGGTACTAATAAAAAAAATTACATGGGTACAAAACCTGAATTTGAGACACTCTCTCCACGACTGTTACAGAGAAACTTGATCTGAAGGCTCTAGAGAAACGAACATTCAATGAAGTCGACAGATGGCCTGGGACATTGTATTCCACCATGCCAACCAGCCAAACCCAAAAGCATTCTCAGGACTTTGAGTTTATAAGTAGGAAGTGGATCTGGTTTTCTGAATCACTTGAAAGCACAGTTTTAAAAAGTTTAAAAGTTTTTAAAAGTTTAAAACAGTTTTTAAAAGGGAGGCATAATGGTAACAAAGACATTATAGAGTTTTGTAATAATGGAGTAAAAAAAAAAAAAAAAAAAAAGCCAAAATGGGGATTTCTCATTCTTGTTTGCTCAAAATCAAAACAGAAAAGAAATTTAGGCTTATGAGCAAAGCCATACTAAAACTGAAGACCACATAGTAAAAGATGTATGAACAGGAAATGGGAATGGATCTGGAGGCTCCATGATGAAAGCTAACCTCACATAAATACCTACTCAAGCATTCCACAAGTGAAGCGACCATGACCTCAAGGGTAGCTTAAGTGGCTTAACAAGTTTTTCTACCACAGGTGACTAAGGAATGTTGAGTGGAGAAGCAGCCATACCCAGGGAGAGCACACCGATTAGTAGCTGAATACCAAATAGTCAACCCTGAAAACATACGTCAAATGACACCATAGCGACTGAGGTTACAGTTAGGAATATAGAATATATAAATATGCATATCTGTATATAATGACAATTGATGAAAAATAGGCCAGGAATTTTAAAGAAAGAAAGAAGGGGTGTCCTATGGCAGTGTCCAGAAAGGGGAAATGATGCAATTATAATCTCAAAAAATAAAAACAAAATTTTAAAGGAAAAGTTTTTCTAAAAAATAAGACAAGACACAACCAATAAACAGCAGATAGAAGGTTCTAGCTTACAGAAACTTCAAGCAGCAATGTCTAGAAGAGTATTGGATAGACACTCAAGTGTTTCTTCAATATGGTGAAGCTCAAGAGAGGAAATTATGAATATGTATAAATTTAGAGTTCATCAGTATCAAAGGTACAATTGACAAGATAAAAGACCAGCATTTATCCTGGTTAATTATCTGGATAGAC
Source organism: Mus pahari (assembly GCF_900095145.1). NCBI lineage: Eukaryota > Metazoa > Chordata > Mammalia > Rodentia > Muridae > Mus > Mus pahari. The sequence goes on from NC_034594.1 coordinate 38,178,426, forward strand.
CAACTTCCAAGTTCAGCAAATTCTAACATCCTGCAGGGTCATCAAGTATATTTTTAAAAAAATCTTTAGAATCAAGAAAGAGCACTCTTTTAAAATCAGATTGTTTTACACTGAAGGAAATTGGTACCCTGTAGACCCATTGTTGTTGCAATCTGCCACACAGCCAAGATGTGGCCTATGAGCCTAAAGACAACACACAGACTAAACACTCTATGTGTAAGAAGGAAACGAAGAAAGGAGAGGGAGGAAAGGTTCAATTCTAGTACATATTGCTAAAGAATGTTTTTCTATAGCACTGTCACATGTTGGAGATGAACTGTTTCCCAAAATGCTTGTATGTTCAAGGCATGGTCAGTCTTCAGCTAGCAGCTCCAATCACTGAGAGGTACTTATGTCATGAAAACTCATCAGTGAATTGATCCCTGTATCCATTCACACCTGAATGGAGTATTTTGAGGTGACAGAAACTGTGGGAATGAGGCCTAACTGAGGACAGTTGCTGGGGCATGCTTTTCAAGGGTGGAGCTCATCTCGGAACTCACTTGTCTTGGCTTCCTGGCTGCTGGGAGGTAAGCAGTGTCATAAACGACACAAGACTCAGACCTAAAGCAACAGGAACTCTGGACCTCTAGGATTGTAAGCCAAGTAGTTTTTTTTTTTCAGGTACTTTGTCACAATGAAAAACATGACTGACACACACTGTACTTGCTTCGTGTGCTTGCTATAACAAATTACCACATATTTGGTGGTTTGAAACAATCAAATGTATTTTCTCACACTTCTGAATGTCAGAAGTCCAAAATCAGTTTTACTAGGTTGAAATCAAGCTAAGGAGGGTCATGCTTCCTCTGGAAGCGGCGGAGGACGGAAAGGGGACATCCACTCTTGCATCAACCAGCTTCTGCTGAAAGAGATGCTCCTTGACTCCAAATCCCAGTGCTCCATCTTCACATCACCTGCTCTTTGCGTGTCTGTTCCTACCTGACTCTCCCTTACAAGGATATTGTGATGGCATTTGGGCAGCCTACCATTATTTCCCACCTTAGCATCCTTAATCACATCTGCAAAGCCTTTGCCATATAAGATTAACATTTACAGAGACCAGGATTTGTTATTTTTAGGGACCACTAGTCAGTTTACTACAGCATATTTAAATTCAAATAGTTGCCCCTTAGTATCTATTGGAGATTGGTTCCAGGACCTTCACAGGATACTAGAATCCCCAAATAGCCAAGTCCCTTACACAGAATAGGATGGTGTTTGCATATAACCTATGCATATCTTGCTACGCACGTATAACACTCAAAATAGTAAGCTATAAAAATATTGTTATATTCACTTGCATAGGGGAAACATACACTGCATAAGACACATTTTGTAAAACAATTTTAACGTGCAGTTGGCTGGATATGCACTGTGACATATACAGATGGAAAGATGATTAATATTTGCATACTAGATATGTGCTACTTCTAATAAATATTCTAAGCTGTTATAACAGAAGTGTTTCCTTTCCTATTATAAACTTGTGGAGAGGGAGAGACTCTGAGACAACAGAGAGTTCAGGGCTCAGCCATTCCAGGATCTTAAGTGGTACCAGTCTTCAGCCATTTCCAAAAAGGCACCAGACAGGTAGGGGGGCCATATTGGGAAGACAAACTCCAGGATGATATTTCTTCAGTTGATATTGGGTGAAACAGAACTTCCCAGAGAAGTATAGACTATGAAGTAAAAATGTTTCCAGATATTATGTTTAGGGATAGTTGCTATGTAACTATTTAGAAATGGGTACCAAGAGATAAATTGCTGATATAACAAAACCCCTAAAATGTGGAATTTGTTTGGGAGCTACAGCTTAGTTAAAAAAAAAAAAGGAAGAAAGATCTGCAAGAAAACAGATGATACAAGAAAGATGTGAAGGTGATTTTTACTGGAAACTAAACATTATCGTGGTGACAAAGTCTGGCAGCCTTCTAACTAGTCTCATGGCAGACAGAACTGGAGTATCTGGCTAAGAATTCTAGGTTTCATGCTGAAAGCATATGAAGTGAACTAGAAGAGGGACTGTTGTTTCTTGAAACAACATCCACAGAAAACAAGCCTGAACCACACTTTGCTGGTGTTAGAAAATATACAGTTCCACATATACTTCTAATCAATGAGTCTCGAAATAAGAAATGTTCTCAAGGCAGAAAGCAAATATAATGCACTGCTAGTCATATCTGATCTCAAGGCCAAGATAACAAGGCTTTAACATTATTTAAAACAAACAAACAAACAAAAGGATGTCATTAGATGCCTACATACATTATTTGGAGAATCTTAGGTGGCAATTTAGGCTCTGTCTTATAGACAAACTCTTCAACACTTCAGGCTATTTTGCCACAAATACTAAAGGCTAAGCCCAAGGAAATACAGGCCTTTCTTAAAACATATGGGAGTGTGGTAGCTGACTATTAAAAATAGTTACATAAGAAATCCACACTTTAAATGAATTATACTATCTCACATTGAAACAGCTTAAAGTGAGTAGAGCAACTCAAATCCACAATTTCCTCCACAAAAGACACAGAACTATATAAAGTCATTTCTTATAAAAAAAAAAAAAAATTAAAAGCATACAGCCAAGACCCGAGGACACCATCACAAATGTGAGATAATCACACTTAACTTGACTTTTGAGATACTGAGGGTTTTCCAACTTACAGAACATATAAATTCTGTTCCTGAGTCACTGTGTGTGGTGGACAGATAATTGAGAGCAGTCATACTTAAGGAGCCTGTCACTTGTCCCTGGTTTAAATGTTAAAATTCTTTATTTCAAGCCTGAGTCTCTCAAAAGTATCAGTGATACCGAGGATCTGGGAAGGAAGGGGGGATATTTTACAGGTAAAGGGGATGCTGGGAAGTTAATCTATGGTGACTTATATTCTAATATGGTCCCCAACGACAATGCTTCCCAAGGTTCAATCAGTCTGGGATGCAGTGGAAGTGAATCTAGACTAAGTTTAAGCCTAAATCTTATAAACTCCTATGGCTTCTGCTCTTGTGTGTTAGAATGCCTGGGTTGCCACATAGGAAGTTCAGATGCCTTGTTGAAAGAGTACATGGAGGGATCATATGAAGACAGCCATGCAGAGTGTGAGGGATAGATACTGCCTGACATTACAGAAGGAGGCACAGAAGAGCAGAGCAAGTGAGGAAGTGTATATCAGAAGGTGAAAGACTATCAAAGTCGAGGACTGTGTAGCCTAAGCATGTTCCATGACTGTCAGTCACATAAGTGACCTGTCATGAGTTCCAGCCCAGTCAAGGATGGAAGTGATTTTTAAGTCCATAGATCCAAGATCTTAAGAAGCAGAACTGTCCAGCTAAGCACAAGCAACTCCACTGAATACTGAGAGATGAAGAACGGGTTGTTTTCAGCCCCTAATGTTTGGAGTGACTAGTTATGCAGCAATAAATGACTTAACCACAGGCAAACTGAATACTTTAGGAGTCAGACTGAATATGCTACATAAGGAGCAAACTATGTATGCTAGTCCATGGCAAACTACAGGCCTTTCCCCCCCCCCCTTCTATAAAAGGTGTCTCTATGTAGTCTTAGCTGTCTTGGAACTGCTCTGTAGACCAGGATGGCTTCAAATTTACTGAGATTTGCCTGCCCCTGCCTCCGCCTCTGCCTCCGCCTCCGCCTCCCAGGGCTAGGACTAAAAAGGCATACATCACCAATGCCACCCAGCAAAACTTCAGATTTCTAAATGATTAATATTCCTGAGTTAAAATGGACTCATTTTGAAATTTAAGAAAAACCTCTAACTCTTCAAAAGAGAAATGTATTTGCAGGAGGAAAACAAAACTGACTACTAAGCACTAAATTTTTCATTACTTAAAGGACCGTTAATATTTAATTGCTTTTAATGAAAACATAAAATATCATTAAAGAATATTCTACATCATAAAAATTTCTGAGACTAAATTCAAGTATAATGTTTAAAGTACTAAGTCATAAAAGACATTGTGTGTGTGTGTGTGTGTGTGTGTGTGTGCATGTGTATATATGTGTGTGCTCTTCTTTAGTGTTAGAAGGAAGGTACTAAGAACATGATTGGAGGAGTAAAGTAGTCATCAATGTATTACTCAGCTGTGAACCCTGTAAGCTACAGTAACAGCCACCCTACAAAGACATGCCCACTGAAAAAATAATGGCATGTTATAAGAGGAATCACCCACTTTATGATTTTAAAAAAATTTGATCTATAAATTGAAACACACCTGATGCTGATATTGGTACCAAGAACACCTAGAGAGATCCTATACTACTCTGTGTGGATATAGTATTAAACCAATGCCTAATGACTTATTGTTATACCTATAAATTACTATATATTTCAGCCTTCATTGAAGAAGGTTCTTTTTGTAGTGTATGGTGATTAACACAGAGACTTAAAACTGGTCAAGGTACATAGATAATGAAACTAGAATATTCAGTCCTAAATGGGATATCACTATCACTTCCCCCTCCTCCCAAGGCTCAAGAATCATTATGCAATAGAAGATGGAAAGATTAAGAGTCTGTGTGGATGCATACAAAGAAATGCTGTTTTTAGGACACAACAGAGAAGATGCACTGTGGTACCCGTTTAGGATTGCGAACCCCAAAAGACAACCAAGGAGCCAAGTCTGATACAATCACAATAGGGCTCCCCACCAACTGTGACACAGCAGGACAGGAGAGTGAAGCCCAGAGCCTTCAGCGGGACAAGGTTTTATAGGAAATGCAGAGTTAAGTGAGGGGGTTTCCAGCCTGGCAGCATCTAACTGAATGACTGTTGTGAGCCTACAGGTGGGTGCTCTGAAACAAAATCATGAGCAATCACAAACAGTCTGAAAGTACATCTGGAGCTACCAGACTAATCTTGATTGGCTGTTGCTAGGGAGCAGCTAGGGAGTAACTCTGGGGTATGGGCCAGGGACAAGCCATGGGTTCCTTCCTGATACTTGGATGCAGATTGGGTTCGGCTTCTAGTCAAGTTCTCAGACTCTTTTTCTTTTAAAATGGAGGCAGGTCCCAAGATAAAGTAGGTTTGACCTCTCAGCACATATGAACTCACAAGAGATTACGACATCGTACAAAAGACTTATGCCAGTTCAAATCAGACCACAATTCCATCCGAGAAGACAGATGAGCATGAACTCCTACCATAGCTAAGGAGCAACTGGAAACTGATGGCAGCCGAGAGAGGGAGAGTCAGTTTTCTTTAAGCCCCTTGTAAGTTGACCATGTTCCAGTAGGAACCCTCACATGGAAGAGTACACTAGCAGTGCAAAATATACTTGATGGATTTAACAAAATAAAAAAGAGTACACAGAATTCGGTGAGTAGGGGAAGGGTGTAGACATGGGAGGAATTGGGGAGGGGGTAAATATGATCTCAGCCCTTCGGTACTCCTCAGTTGAGAATTCTTTGTTTAGCTCTGTACCCCATTTTTTAAGGGGGTTATTTGAATTTTTGGAGTTCAGCTTCTTGAGCTCTTTGTATAAATTGGATATTAGTCCCCTAACAGATTTAGGATTGGTAAAAATTGCCTCTTTGTCTTATTGACAGTATCTTTTGCCTTACAGAAGCTTTGCAATTTTATGAGGTCCCATTTGTTGATTCTTGATCTTACAGCACAGGCCATTGCTGTTCTGTTAAGGAATTTTTCCCCTGTGCCCATTTCTTNNAGGCTTTTCCCCACTTTCTCCTCTATATAGTTCAGTGTCTCTGGTTTTATGTGGAGTTCTTTGATCCACTTAGACTTGAGATTTGTACAAGGAGATAAGAATGGATCAATTCGTATTATTCTGCATGCTAACAGCCAGCACCATTTGTTGAAAATGCTGTCTTTTTTTCCACTGGATGGTTTTAGCTCCTTTGTCAAAGATCAGGTAGTCAAAGATTAGGTGTGTGGGTTCATTTCTGGGTCTTCAATTCTGTTCCATTGATCTACCTGTCTGTCACTGTACCAGTACCATGCAGTTTTTATCACAATTACTCTGTAGTACAGCTTGAGGTCAGGCATGGTGATTCCCCCAGAGGTTCTTTTATTGTTGAGAATGGTTTTTGCTATCCTAGGTTTTTTATTATTCCAGATGAATTTGCAAATTGCCCTTTCTAATTCAGTGAAGAA